>NC_135773.1:5309621-5485155 GCF_028453695.1 Augochlora pura | reverse complement strand
AACAGTAAGCAATGCATATAATATAATGTATATATGTATCATACATAGGTGTACGCATGCGCACTGAAAATTGACTCTCGGAAAATGTCTGTGTTGAGTTGTACTTATACAACAAGAGTCATCTCTGACCGGATCCCTTAACTTTTCGTGCTAGATAAGGATAAATGGCACTACGAATGTCCCCAAATCTGCGGTTCTGAAATTATAAATTTGACCCGTCTTTAAAAATTAAACCAAACTTAAAAACAATATTGTATATAATTTACAATTTCCTGCAATATATATAAAGTCATCAACAAATTATTGGCAACGTTTATCGTCGTTGCATTCTGCACATTGCATCCGCATACACATTTACGTGGTGTTTGCATGGACATAATCGAACACATGCATTCAAGAGTAATATGACTACGGTGGTCAAGTGAAATGTCAAAATTCCAACTACGAGGCATACATAGTTGCGTACCAATTCGTGGTGGATGAAATTCGTGATCTACGTAGGGGCCTGACTACGTTTATTTTGGCTTCAGTCAGTGAGTAATTTGTCACTGTGCCGATTAGACGCAAATTGAATTTATTTTTTGACGACGAAGAAAGGAAGAAGATGTAAACAAAAAACGACAATGTTGAAGCAATTTTGGGCACGGAAGACTCAGCTGATGCATTTTGACAGTTGAAATTGCATAATTGTTGTTAAACATTTTCTTGTAAACCTTTGTATGCAATTTGTGTAAATTTCCGTACAGAATGGCGGATATAGATGACTTCTACTGTTTAGATCAATATGTTGGATCGGAAACACTGACGGAACTCTGTTTTAAAGAGATTTGCAAGAATCTGGATATCATTTCAGATAAATCGTTAAAAGTGATAAATAACTCAGAAAATGTTGTACGAAGACTTTTGAAAGGATTGATCTTGCCAAGCGAAATATGCGACAAGCTCATCGAATACGCTCTACGAAGCGATACAATAAAATCGCACGATGAATTTTTTCATATATTTCAGGATAAATCAGTAACTAAATTGAAACGTGTCAAAGTCGTAAGATCTAATATGTCTGATTGTTCGGCGAAGATTTTAGCCTCTCATAAGCTTGTCGAATTAGAGATAATTGATTGCCCTTATGTAACAACAAAACTTATAGAATATATAAATGCGAATGCAGAGAATTTGGAAAGTTTAACATGTCGTAAAATAGGTCCTGAAGAAGACCCATTTGGGATATTAGGCATGTTTTATCGTAAGTTCCTAATCAATATTTTTGTTGATAATATTCATAATTAAAATTTAATATATAAATTATTTCATATTTATATACAGCATTATTGTATTATTTATTTATAATTTACTAACTGTTTACAAAAAATAGAAAACAAGAAAACTGCACAAAGTAAATGATTATGTATCCTTTGATTATCAGACTACAAGAGACGAGGATATGTGTTTAAACTACCAAATCTACAAAGCTTGGCTTTGGAGATAAATACAAGACATATACCAGTCTCTTTTCCACTATTTGCTGAAATGCAAAACTTAACGCATCTAGATCTCTCCAACAGTGTAATATTCAACTACAAGTTCTTTAGTTTGGTCCCAAATTTAATATCTTTAGTTTTATATAATGTTAACATCAGTATGGGGCAGTCAGAATTCATTCAGGATCTTGGTTATTTAAAGAATTTAAGGTATTTATAAATGTTTTAAAATAATGCATAATATTTGATATTAAGTATCTAATGCTAACACTGTGATATTTATTACTAGGCACTTAGATATTTCCCAATTCAATCCTCTATACAAGCTATTTAGAATTCCTAGTAATCTAGAATGTATAATAAACAAGTTACCGGAATTAACTTCTTTGGATATAAGTGGTACTAACTTAGCAAAAGTACATAAAGAAGATTATGGAGTACAAAATGTGGAACAAACATCTCTTTCTGACTGTGATGATACGAGTAACAATAAGCTTTGTGATATACCAGGTCTTGCTTCTAGAGTAAACAGACCATTACAGTTTCTAGGGCTCTATGGCACAGGTGATGGAGCATGTAGACTACGTAATATTCCAGCAAAAGTGGTAAATCACATTGAAAAATATATGTTGTTTATACTTGTTCTCTTTGACTGTGTTTCATATGTATAAATCATGTTTTTTCTTATTAGATTTCAGGAAATGCAAATGAAGATCAAATACTGGTAGCTGCTAACGTTTGCATGAATAATAAAGTTGATTTATTATCAAAAGCACTGAATGATCTTTACATTGTGTATAGATATGAAAACTTTCATAGGCTGGATCAAGGTCTTTCTGTAATATTGGATGCAATGGAGAAATATCCCCATGAGAGGTGTATACAAATATCTGGAAGGTATTTTCTCACAAGTTACTTTGGATATTTTGCATATCAAAAAATACGAATTCCTAAGAACTGAATACAAAATACACCTTTTTTTACAGTGCGCCATTATTCTATGTTGTAAAAATGAAAGAAAAGGATGAAATAGAACCAAAACTGAAAGAAAGAATTGTTCGTATTGTTCTCGCTGGAATGAGTAACTATGAAGATGAGGAAACTGTGATGTGTAATGGTTGTCTGACACTGAGCCAATTTCGTATACCACAGGATGTTGTATGTACAAATTATTTGAATCATTAATGTTTCATTTTTACTGTAGCATGTTCTCTGTAAGTAAAAATTTGTTTACTTTTTTTCCATGTCATTTATGCTTTGAAAGATGTCAAATTATGAAACACTGGTAAAACTGCTTCTAAATTGCGCGAAATATGTACGACAAAACCATTGGGTACTACGTATCGTGATATTTCTTTTAAACAGTTTATCGTGTCAAGTAACAGGCAGAGAAAAACGTTTATTAGGAAACCTTGGTTGTATCGAGACAATGCTTGAGTTAATTAGGTGTAGAATTACGTCAAATATATATGACGATGTCCTTGAAGGGGCATGGTCAACTATGTGGAATATGACCGATGAGACTCCCACAAACTGTGAACGATTTCTTGAGAAAGATGGCATGAATTTGTTCCATGAATGTACCAAGGTATGTATTATCAAAGTTTATATGAAATTGTAACTTTAAAAAATACTAAATTTTTACCAATAAAGTTTGCTCAGAAATACCGTCACAGAGAAGAATTATTGAAGAATATGATGGGACTTTTGGGTAATGTAGCTGAGGTACAACATCTGCGAGTACATTTAACGCAGCAAGAGTGTATCAGACTTTTTGCAAGCTTATTAGATTCTGACAGTGATGTTATCGAGGTATGTTAATTGGAATAAATTAGATTGCCAACCACATATGAAGAATATTTAATATACGTCTTCTGATTTTAGATACCGTATAATGCAGCGGGTGTATTAGCTCACATAGCATCTGATGGCGTAGAGGCATGGACCGTGTCCAGTCCGAGCCGGGACGAAGTATTAAAACTTATGGTACAAGCTATTGAACAATGGGATATACGTACTGGACGTAATATCAACTATCGCTCGTTTCTACCATTATTACGTTTGTTGGAAGTATATCATACACCAGAATGCCAGCATTGGGCAGTTTGGGGTCTTGCTAATCTTACAAATGTTTATCGTAAGTATATAAAATTCTAATCCAATCATAAGTATACGAGATCTTAATTCCATTAGAACTATTTAACTTAATCAAATTATAATCTTTTTTAACAGCTCATAAGTATTGCAAACTGCTTGTAAAAGAAGAAGGTCCTGAGAAGCTGAGGACTTTATTAAAAGATTCTAGACCAAACAGCCGTATTAGAGAACTTGCAGTCCTTGTATATGATAATTTAATGTCTTATACTTTTGGCAAGGTTTGAAAATTGTTATAATGTCGATTTCTGCAGCATTCAAGAAGATGTCTCTACAATAAAATTAACAGAAGAATATGAACAAAAGAATAATTTTTATTACTGTACTTTGAACATAACATCATTGGAAGTAAAATATTGGATATTTTCACTCTTATACACAAAAGTGAAAATAAGACTACAACATTACAATAGTAAAGTATATTTGTATGATCATTCATTGAAATGTAAATTTAAAATTAAATGAATGCTCACACAATTTTACTGGCACTTTCATTATATGAACGTTTTGTTCTATGTTTTATTTTTCACACGTTATGGAATATTTATGGAAAATGCGTGAAAAATATATTACTCTATTCCTAATTATTAGGCTGATAAAAATATTTTTGATATTTATAAGTAATCTTTATAAATACTATTCGCATTCAAACATATTCCTTGTTTCTGTAAATAGTAAACTTGTATTATAATCAAAAAGAAATTAGATTAATACCAGTCAAATTTATATCTCTCTGTTCTGAATGCTAATGATGTATTGATATTTGACATTCTAAGCTTATGTTAAGTTCCATTATGTTTTGCGTGGAATTTTGTGTAGATAATTGTATCATAAGTAACACTTTTTGTTGCCATTACATTTTATTCTACGGAAAGACCTTTTAAATAATAAAATACATTACGTTACTGCATGTTTAAATAGAACTAAGGATACGTAAAAATATGAAATTAATTATATATTTGTACATCTATACTGTTGTTATTGAAATTTTCCCAAATAATGACACTACTCTTGACTAAAATTAATTAATGAAGTCAATATTACATACTGACTTACAATAAATTTATAGATTTCAGTTATATATTTGGATAACTTGAACATGCAAATTATATGAATTATTCTCAAATTGATCGCTACTTATAATCGTTATGTAATATTAACATATGTGTGTAATAAATTTGCAGACATCTCTGATATGTTTAAAGCATGACATAAAACTGTGTAAGACTGAATTGCAGTTGCTTTCTTTTCTCATCCTACATAATTAAACATATCCACTTCTACAATTTAGACAATTGACATCTCAATAATTACTACAATAGCAGTATATTTCACCTTCTTTTTAGTAAAAATGAGATAAGAATTGCATATGCATTTATACTATCTTTAAATGACGATCGATTCAGGATATGCATATATATAACATGGTTCAAGTTCGATAGATCTATATGTAAGGGAAAATAAATTTTTTTAAAATATTAAATATACACGAGACACATTTAGTTTATTAATAATTATTCCTTACTGTTTTTTTTTCATTACATGAAACTAATAAATGATTGCATTGTTGAAACATACACATACTGTACGCGAAATTCGGAGGTAATACAACTTCCGGTTCTATTCCATCATTCCCGGCGATCGAAGAACTCGGAAGAAGAGTGACGCCACAGCCCAAGAGAAAGACGACATTTTACCAGAATCGCGCGTCCACGGCATGTGAAAGAAGATTTATGTAAAATACGTCAATTTTATTATATAAATTTCGTCAAATATCACCTCGTTAAAGAAAACTCACACGTTTCAATCAGGTAAGCTTGATACAATTCTCAAGTATACGGTTTTTTCGATAAATGGTTATTTTGAAATTTTTACGGAGTGGAGTCATTTTAAGAAATTGTAGATGAAGTTATTGATTTTAGCAATGAAAATATAAGCAATTTTGTTTAATGTACTGTATATTTTAACATGGAAACACAAGCAACACGTTTCATCGTAAATTGAAACATTTATAGATCACGAGTGTACGCCGGAATGGTATGCGCACAGTCGTATGAATTGTTAGCAACAATGAAGAAATTTAATGTATAATTATTATTTTTTGGTAGAAACATACATTCTACAAGATAATAATAATGTTCATGGAAATTTTTTGCATAAATTTTCCAATATAAATGTTTGTATTATTGTATGGATACTTTATACTGTTAATAGTTATGGAAATCATTTCTGAGATACCAGTACTGATCATAACATTTGAAATGCGAGTAATGTAAAAAAAAAATGTCCGACAAAAGTTTTGTATATTTAACCAAGCATATGACATGATTATTGAATATATATAATAATACGAACATGTATAACAATGCTATATTTCGTACATTTTATGGGTTGGTTGGGTTAATGAAATTTTAATGTCTCTGATTACTGATAATATAAATAACAAATTTGTTCAGTAAATCATGATAAATAAGTTTTGATAAACATGTAAAAATGATTTTTTACAACATATGAATATTCTTGTTTTCTCTATAGACTTTTCACACCATATCCACACATCTTTAAGTCATCTATAAGTTGTAATTATGAGTTACAGCTACATTAAATCCAGGTTAGTAACATTATGACACGAATATAACTAAATTAAAATCTTCTACAATTAAAATTTCTGTTTAGCTTTGTAAGTTTTGCATTTATATCATTTGTGGTTGGCAAATGCTATTATCGAATGAGAATATAACTTCGGAGATAATGTTGGAGTAATTAAGCAATTTAGAACACGTATTGTGAAACAATATGTACCAAACATCTATCCTTCTTTTCCAGTTCTAGTATGAGTTCCCGTGGACGTGGATTTAATTCACGGGGAGGCAGTTCTTACAGAGGAAGAGGTGGTGGTAGCGGAAATGAATGGAATAGTGGTTCAACAGGAGGATACATGTCTAGTAGAGGAGTTTATTCCTCTTCTAGAGGGGGAAGATTTAAATACTCCACTACTAGTTATGATTCTCGTTCAAAATATAACTCTGGTTAGTTTTATTTTATAACTTTATAGTTAAGCATGATCATAAATTAATATAAGCTATGACTCTATCACAAATAGTTTTGTTTAGCGTTACTGGTATTTGTATTTTTAATAGGCGGATCAGAGAGATACTCAAGTAGAGGTGGAAGAGGTGAACATTCAAATAGTTATAAAAGACCCAGGGTATGTGTATGAATAAATGATTATTATGGAATTTCTATTACTAATTATAAATGAGGGTTTAAAGTAATAGATATGTTTTAGGTAGATAATATTTAAAACTTATCTTAAGATATAAATTTATTTTTAGGATTCTTACTCTGGCAGAGATGAGCACAGATCATCCAGTGATTCAACTCGTAAAAGGATGAGGAGTGATTCCTATCAGGTATGTATATTATAAAATGAATGCTAAAACGTTATTCCTATTAGACATATTTAAAACAAATATTAGTCTATATTGTTCGAATCTCCTGCAGTGCTGTGGTCAAGAACTATTTTTCATCTTTAAAGTCCTGTTTCACAGAGAATTTTTCAATTTTTTATAACCACTAGTATGAATAAACGATGGTCCTGAAAGACTTTTATTGAGGAGGCTTAAGCACATAGTATGAATTATTCCATCCTATATGAAAAGTAATTTCAGGACACTCGTCTAAATATTTAAAACAAAAATTTTTTAAAAGTAGTAGGCAAGGCATTCATAAGTCGTCATACTTTCCTTTCAAGCGACGAGCCAACGGCTACTTGAACACCCATTCTTTTTGCGTTGGGACACTACTGGTGGAACACTGCGAAAACATCACATAATTAAAAGATGAAATACACCTAGATGGTACTTATGTTGTTGCCTGCACACAGTTGCATTAAATATTGAGAACGACCTGCAAAATATCAGAATGAACAGATGGATAGATAAAAAAATATATATATATATACATATAAAAGTATGACTTTTAAAGTACTGATGTTACATCTGTATTGTTCTTTCTGTAAGGCAGTATGTGCGACCGAACCAATTTCCTGCACAATGCAGGTCAGTCATAGAGCTGTTGACAAGCATCGCTGCATTGCCACACCGCACAAATTTCTAACAAACCACTGCATCATGCAGTTTTCCAAATTACATCAGTTCAGAATGTTCATTGGGAGAAAGAAATAAATTATCATTAATATCAGAGTAATCGTAGACCTTTCCAATCTAAAGAAAATGCATCCTGTGTTATATTCAGTTAATAATAACTGAGAGGGATCAAGCTTTTTTACATATATAATAACTCTGCCTTGTACACACAGGTAGACTTTGAAACTAAATACATGCTGGCAAGCTTTACACACTGGTGGAGATACACAAAGTATTTTTCTATCATGTGCCTTATCCTTAAAGAAAAACTGTATAAGGATACATTATTAGAACTACAATTTTATTAGTTTTAGTTGGTTTTCTGGTCCATGTGTGAGATATAGAGCAGTTATATGAATCAGCACTTAACATACATGAGTATATAAAAACGCATCTATCCTTATGTTATTCTAATTGGAAAGGTCTATCAGCAATCAATCCAGAATTATGCAGAATTCAATTTATTTAAAAACTTCAAGGAAGTGAGAAAACGCTGGTCATATCAACTATTCAGAGATCATGTCAGCCGATGAAAATGGCAAGGACACTATTAATGTTTTTCGACAAGTAAAGATCGTTTTTACGTAAATAAGTAGTAGGTGCTTTTCAATTGTAGGGAAAATAGAAAAACTAAAAAAAAAAGTATATTTCGGTGATCCAACGGGAATGGGTGTAGTGACCGTAACGGTGCAAAGTTGGATGATTTTGTACTAGACGATTGGCACTGTAATTGAGGTAAATGAGGGAGTGCGAGAGAATGGATAAAATGGAATTAGAGAAAAAAAGTAATAAAGAGTATGAAGGATATATGATAGGAGGGAACAATAGGGAGAAATGTATCTAGAGTCAAAAATTAAAAAAGAAAGAGAGAAGGGCAGGAAAGAGAAAAAGATGCATTGGGAAGGAGCACAATTGAATTTGATTTGGCAGGGTGGAGGTAGCGGTAGCGGCTCACAGAGGTATTCTTCGTCGTATGGTGGTTCATCTGCATCAGCACCTTATGACGACAATAAGGGATCGTCATCCTCGGCCGTGTATGAGGACAAGAGACAGAGCGAGCGAGCCTCGTCATACCACCGCTCAGAGGACCGTCACTCAGCATCACGGAGCTATGCACCTCCACCACCCCCTCGGATTAGCGAAATGGCACCTCCGACTCAGAGATATAACTCGAGCCGAGGGCGAATATCGCATCAAAGCTCAAATTACAGAGGTCGCATTTCAACACGCGGCAGCGGAAGAGGGGGTGGATTCCATCGCATGAGCTCTCGATCGGACGTCATCATGGCTCGCAAGCGTACTCTGCACTCGCTCGACAATCGACGCAAGCTGCTAGGATCGCGATCGCGAGACTACATCCAGCGTGTGCGCATGACAACTACCAAAATGCGCAGGAGGTAATTAATTAATAAATCACTTACCAACTGCAATACCGTCCTAGTAGCCTGCTTGCTTAATTTGTCAGTAAATGAACTGACCATAATCCGACTATATGACATGAGTGTCGAAAGACGATGATAGACATATAGAAAATAAAAAAAACTGGTAACAGAAAAAATATATATACATATACGTACATAAAAGTAATTATAATTATCATAATAATAATAAATAATAATTATAATAAAACATGACACAAATGATCGCACGAAATACCAAATATTGTACTGTCGAGAGGCAAACTTTTCGCAGGGTTCTAATAAAGAGGGAATTGATATTCTGATACGCATAGATACCAATGTGTGTGTGTATCAATTGAAACACAATGTAATTAATTTTGATATGAGAACTACTATAATACTTGTACTTTACGAGATCATTACGTTTGTCATTCTTACACATAGCGGTGACTAAAAAAAAAAACAAGCGTATAAGAACGTTGTTTCTTAGATGTATTTTAAGATGCGCGAAAATGCGAAAGACATAAAAATAAGAGCACAATATAAATGCGATGCAAAAAGGCTGAATAGTTAAAGACCTTTATTGCAATACGAAATGCATTTCATTCATATCTAAATGGGGGATAAAAGAAACAAAGTAAAAAGTAATATATCGCGATATTTACCGTATATCGACTAAGACAAAAAAAGTTTTGGTCGATGATATAATGAAAGACAAAGGAACCAGAACAAAATGAAGGGAAATAATGTAAGTCAAAACAAAATTGCTGTGTCATTAGTAGCGGTACTACTAGGCTATCCGGAAGTAAAAAGGAGTCAGGATCAGGAACCAGCATGAAGGACAAGGATAGAGAGATGACCAAAGCTATTAACGCTGAATTTTCCGATGACGATGAAGAGGATGATGATAATAAAAGTAATTGGGATGATGATGAAAAGGTAACTCCATAAAACGGCTATCAGTGCAGGGTGTAAAAAGATTGATCATGGCTTCAGGGCAAGCCTGTTTTTAAAATGCTCAAGTATCTAGAGGTGTAAATTTACCTTCTGAAACCATGACGAATTTACATCTTGTACATCTCTTCATTGCGTCTAACATAAAACCAGCTATTAATAGTGATGCTTACTATAATGTTTAACAACATTAATTCAGCCACATGAACGTGACGATGAGGAAGAAGAGGAAGAGGAAGAAGAGAAAAAGAAAAAAGATGACAAACGAAAGAAAGAAAAACAGGAACGAGAAAGACAAAACTCCGAAGATGAAGAGGAGAAAGATGATGAAGTGAAAGAAGATGAAGATGATCATAAGCACGAGGTATGCTGAACGCTGTACAGAATAGCTAAAATAAGATATTATATAGTTATTTTTAAATAGCACCAAAATGTTAAATTGTGTTTCCTTTATGTAGCAAATCTTTGTTTCATTATTTGTACTGCTAGGATGATGAAGATGATGGTGACGATGAGGAAAGAGACGATAATGATAAAACTGATCATGGTCGAACTACTGGCTCTGATGAACTACCTAGTAGGAGAGACGGAAGGAAGTTCATTAAATTGACATGTCCACATTGTGCTCACCGAAGCGTCACATTTAAAGAATATTCGCTGCATTTGTATTCGGGTCGTCATAGTGCAGCTATGAGACGAATTGCATCACGACACAAGGCCACTCTAACGCGAATGCGGGTCTTGCAACGACAAGAACAACGGCGTGTTGAGGCTCGTGATGCAGCGCGTGGTACTTTACCATCTCGTACCATGTTCTGTCCCATTTGTAAACTGAATTATAGGTCGTTGAAAGCGGTACATCAATTATCAGAGTCTCATCGCCAAATGAAACGATTCCTTACACCATTCTGCAGAGTATGTCGTATTCAATTTCGATCACCAATGCTCTTTGAAACTCACATGTGTTCTCTGGATCACATTAAGGTATCGTTACCACTATACAACTTTTACGTAGACAGAATGTATTATCAAATAATTGTATGATATATGGCCTTCATTTTATGATCTACTTTCACAGAGAAAAAGTGCATTGAAAGAAAGAATGAATGCTGGAAATGGTGAAGCAGAAGCTGATTCCAGTGGACCCGAGGAAGATGATAAGGAAGTAAATCTTGATAATTTCATGACTTTGGATTCCGTGGGTGATGTTGACGGTACGTTCTTTTCATGATTATAAAGTTTTACTTAAAATTGGATGTACACTTGGGGTACTATAAAAATATTACTTTCGATAGAAGACGAAGAATCTCCAGAAAAGAAGAAAGAGAAACCAGAAAGCGAAGGTACGAATGAAACAGAGAAGAAACTCAAGAGTAAACAGATGATTAAAGTTGGAGCGGAGTATATCAAACGTGTTGAAGTTCAGTTTTGCGAACTTTGTAAAATCTATCTGCCACGAAGCGAAAATAATGAAAGAGCGATAGCACTTCATTGCTCGACAAGAAGTCATCTTAAACGGTAACCATTTCAAAATGTGTTCTCATAATTTATTTTAGTTAACGCAATTATTTATGTCTATTATTTTATGTAGATATGTGCGGGATAATGATGATAAAGCTTTACGAAGACAAGCGGAAAGGATACATCTACAATCATCGTCGTCTGCTAATACGACTTCCACACCAAATACTGTAAATACCACAGAAAGCATTAAATCACCAAATAACTCTGAGCCGCCGTCTGCAAATAATTCATTAGTGATTACTACGCCTGATGGTACAAACGCTACAGAATCTGGAAAACCAGTCGAACAAAAAGGAAACGTTTCTGAACCTGAAAAGAATATTAAAGATAGTAAGAATGGACAAGCTGAAGAAGAAGACGATGATGATTATCAAGGCGATAGTGCTGATAAATTATGGGATGACGTCGACAAAGATTTGAGCAATATTTTGAGAGAAACAGAAGCGGGGGCTAAATCCAGCGACGATGAAGATTCTCGTTATGATCGCTTTCGTAATTCAGACAAGAAGCAACAACATCCTGGAAAAGATAAAGAAAGAGACAATGAGAAAAATGAGACAGATGAGAAGGAAAACATAAAAAAAGAAGTGAAAGTAATAAAAATTGAAAAATTAGATATGTAAAGTCCAAGGATTATTAGTACGTTTCAATCATATCCATATATATATTATACATGTTTTTATTGGTTTTCTACAAATGAAGTATGCAAAACTTCATAAAGACCACGTACAGAGAAGTTTTGTGATCATTATTTCATACTGTGGAATTATTTTTACAAAGTCACTTAATTACTTTAAATAATGTTAACAAAAGAAAATATAAACAATGATTTGTTTCATTTTCGATGGATTTTTTGTAGATTTAAATGAATAGAAGTTATAAAGAATCTTAAGTTTGGCGCCAATACATTTAAATCATTACCACAATATCTTTTTAAAAAGTTGTAAGACGACAACAATTTATACGGGGCTATTAAATTTTAGGTTTTGCGTGTGTGAAATGTTGGACATGCTTGAAATGTACGGTAAATGCTGTAAACTTCACAATGTTCAATTCCTTTGTAATTCAAGAAGTCACTTTATAAGCATATTTAGTGATGATAATGTTAACACTAATTGTAAAGGAAACTATTCATATAAGCATCTTAAGTATAGTTGTGTAAAAGTAGCGATTATTTGTGCATCAAAATATATTTAGTGAAGCTATTTGGAGAAGAATAAGTGTCGATTTTTAATTCTTAATGTAAATGGACGTATATTACAGCCGCTAAACTTACTACATATAAATAATTATAATAAATACTATTATATAATTCTCACTATCCAATTTTATTCTACGTATCTATTTATTCTTCAATCCAGCATAACGGGATAAGTATCAATAGTCTTTACAAGAGTAAGAGATCTACATTAAATGTATATAGAATTTTTCTTTCATTCTTTTACCCAGAATTAATATTTCACGTTTGTTGAAAATTTAAACTTACCAGAATTCAGGAATCGTAATTCTATTCATATCAAAATTAATTTAGTTTTTGAATTTTACGATTTTTTATAATAATTTGTGCGCAAAAAATATATATAAATATTTCTTTCACCACAAACGAGTTTTTCTCCATGAAAATACTCTATAAAATCGCAAAATAAATCAAGGATGAATATTTCTTTGAACGTACACATTTTCTTTTACTTATAGTAATTTTCGCAAGGTGGCATGTAATTATGTATCAAGTATTTACACACTGGACTGATCATTTTTTGTATGATATGTGGAGACCGGAGCTATTTGAAAACATTAATTATATTTTCACATAATGTAATATGGAAAAAGAAAGAAAAGTATAGATAATATTTAAAGTAAAGACAACAGATCATTTATTTGTATTGACTCTTGATGGTCATTAATTACATCTTATATTGTCAGTTTTTATACCTTAACCTTAGATTCTGTCTAAAAATAATCTTTATCATTTACGAAATTACAAATATACCTACAATGTTGTCTATAAGTCAATATTCTGACACATGTCCGGAAGACGTTACCAACAGTTGTACAAATGTAATAGATTCTAGTATTGCAGACAATTGTAATGATTCAAGAACATTAAATGATTTACAATGTTTTGTTTGCGATGCAACAATTCAAGGACGTCATTATGCATTAGCCACGTGTAGAACCCAAACTTCAAGGTCTAGAGTAATAGAGAAACTTGGAGAGCTAGTTGGTGAGAGGTATCATGTTACATTTCTATGTCCTTCATTTATTAATCATTTATATGTTTAATACTTTTTTTCATGCACTACAGGTACATGGTAGTAATATCAGAAGATGATGTTATCTGTAGAAGTTGTGCCAATCGTATCAACACACTTGATAGACTTGAAGTTGAGATGATTACATTGCGTGATAAAGTATTAAGATTTTTGGAACAGAAGTATTCCTTGGAAGAAGGAGAACTTCTTGACATTAATGAAAAACAGAAACGTTCTCAGCCACCGCAAATCACAAAATGTAGAAGCCAGCCTCTAAATAATCATCAGACCAGGAAAAGGGATATTGTCTTACCTACACCGGTTAATGAAAGAATAAAAAATAAGAAAAGTAACATTTGGTTGCAATGCGATAAGTGTCAATATACCACTCTTCATAATTCATTTATGGTACATCATGTGAGGGAGCACAGTAAACAAAAAATATTCTGTGATAAGTGCGGTGTGCAGTTTTATGGAAATCAACAAGAATTCCATAATTGTGATTTAAAAGAACACGTAACTGCCCAAAATAGGAATCAAAATGAACACCCAGGTTTTCCAAAATATTTAATTTTATAATTACAAAGATTTGGATCCCCATAATGTATTAAAATATGGTAATAAATATTTTACAGAATTATCTATGAAGGATATTAGTGAAACGGTAATGAATATTCCAATCTTAGAAAAATCTATGCAGCCCAACCTACCAATTATGACAATTGATGCATATTCACAGTCACAAATCTCAAATCATAATGAAAACATACCCATTATAAGATTATCAAATTCAGAACATCTACCCATACAAAACATTTTAACTCCTGGTAAGGATATTTTTACAGAACAATATTTGTATAAAATCTATATTACATTAGAAACATTGATTATAGATAATGCTTCATCTGGTCAGCCAATATATGTACGTGTTTTACAACCAGTTGAAATTAATGAAACACCTATGCATCCCCCAATGGTAGCTATATCAAATACTGATGCAGACTTGTCCATGAAGTTTAAAGACAGTTCAGAAAAGCAAATTTTGACATTGACAGAAGATGGAAGTTTAGAAATGACAGAAGTATCATGTTGGAATGATATACACCCATCAGAGCCACACTCTAACATAACATTTCAGTGATACAAATTTATAGGATTAATTTGAACACAGCTTTTATTTAGTTTTTTTTTTATTAATACAACAAATAACAATTACTTACAACATAGAATAATATATTATTTTTTGTTTAAACGAAATTTCTATCAGTCTTCAGCAGATCAGTTATTTATTTGTTTCATTAAAAATTTAATGCTGAGGAGTGGTACCAATTTTTCTCGATTAAAAACTGTTTTATTTAATTGTTCAATGGTTTTTCATTTTTTACGTCGTTGTTTTATCGTAGATGATCTTGGATAGATGATTCGCATTCAATATTTAACCAAACACGTCAACAATGCCAGTCCCTATATCTCCAATGATATCAGCACCAGTTTTCACTGCACTCTGTACACCATCTCCAAAAGCGTTGACCACTTTGCTGGCAACATCGCTAGCAACGTTTACAGCACCTTCTACACCGTTACTGATGTGGTTGGCCACATTATCAACAACATGACTACCTGCATTTACAGCATCGCTTACACCGTCTCCAATATCATGTACCAAGTTGTCAACAATGTGACCACCAACAGTAGCAGCATCTTTTAATCCATCTCCAACACCATGAGCCAAATTGTCAGCGAGATTAGCAGTTCCATTCACGACATCTTCTACACCGTCTCCAACGGTATGAGCCGCATCTCCCAGACCTTTGACAACATGGCCTGCAACATCTTTAGCAAGCCCGACCATGCCCTTGAAGATATTATGAATACCATGTGAAATACCGGCGGTGATGTTGTGAATGGTAGACGCAGCATTCTTTAGAAAATCGCCAGCATCTTGTGCAAGATGACTAGCAAAGTCTGCGGCATCATGGGCTAAATTAGAAGCAATCTCCGAAGCTTCAATTAAAGCAGATTGCGTGACATTGTGTATGTCATTCAAAATGTTATGGGTCACATTTTGGAGATCCTGTATCGCTTTTGGAATACCATGTAGAATGTTGCTAACCGTAGTCTCTGTGACGTTCTTCAAGTCGTCAATGATGTTCTTAGTATTATTCCTTACATTACTAAATATGCTCTTTATGTTGTTTTCCAAAGTACTCAAAGTCTTGTTAGCGTTGTTGGCAATTTCTTCAATATTGTTCTTCATGATCTCCTTCGCCTTGTCGGCATCAGCTGTGATATTGCCAACAATATCTTTAATGTTTTGCAGTTGTTGTTTAATATTGTTCTTTATGTCGGCTACTAATTTGGAAGCATTATCCTCAGCGTTCTTTATTTCATTTTCAATCACCTGTGTTATATTGTGTAGTATTTCGCTGCCCTTCGCATTTATTTCTTGGATGTTCTTCTCAATAGAGTCAATGATCTTTTGTGCATTTTTCAGTACATTGTCTATGTTCTCTGACAAGATATTCTGAGTTTTATTGATAATGTCGGAAATTCCATTAATGATCTTATCGATTTCGTTTGCAATAGCCTGTGTAGTATTCTTAATACCCTCCGCGGTGAGGTTTGCGATCGCTGAAAGGTCACCCTTAACATCAGCAATAATTTTGCCGACTTCAACCTTAACATCCTGAATTTCGTTTTTCACGTCGTTGGCTATCTGACCGGCTTCATGTTTAATGTTACTTATCGTTTCATTTACAGCGTCCTTCGCTTTGTTGATAATGTTGGTAACGTTCTGCTTGATTCCATTGATTACATTCTTAATGTCGCCAGCAATTGAGTTCATGAGTGCTTTGGTTTCATTCCTGGCTTTGTCCACATTGTCCTTCACATGTTCTAGAACACTAACAACATCATCATTAGCCTCTTGTGCTAAGCCAGAAGCAGTCTTCAGAGCATTCTTCAAGGCTGTGTGTGCATCTTGCACGACATTGTTGAAGATCTTAGCAGTATCATTCTGAACCTGAGCTATGGATTTCGCCAAATCAGCATTGGCTTCCTCCAAAGCTTGGGTACCGTTCTTGATGAGATTTACTAATTTTTCATTGATATTCTTGACAACGCCGGCTGTTTTATTTGCGGCAGTAGCAGTGTCTCCTTCGATCTTTCCTATCAATTTGTTCAAATCAACCTTAGCTTGATTAATTTGAGACTGGGCGATGATCTCCGCTTGATGTACGATTTTAGCTGTTTCATTTTGGATTTCATGTAGAGTGTTTTCAACCAAATTTGTGGCATTACCCATGAAATTCTCGGTAGCATTTTGAATCTGTAAGGCTTTTTGCGTCACATTGTTCACAATCTGCGCAGACTCGTCAGCGAGTGCCTTTATTTGTTGTTCGATAGCATGTTCGGCCGATTCGATGATTTTTTGCAGGTTTGCAGCAACATCTTCATTGGAATTGTTGTTTGCAGAGGTCTGGGCATTCTGTGTGAATAATATGGTGTAAGCGATATGTTAACCATGTTTGTATTTAGAAGAAAAGTTCTGTTCGTTGTAAACGTCCTACGTATTAACAACTTTAGTTAAATTTTACAGAATTTATTTCATACGCGTATAAGATTAATTAGATAATACTTACAGAGGCAATGGGGTTATTTACATTCTTAGCAGTTGGTGCAGCCTGTAAACAATAAATTAATTCAGATTACTGCTTCATTATTACAATATGAAAAGTATACCATATATAATATATATTCGGCGAATTAAATTATTACTTAATATTAATAGCATGTAATTGTCTATAAAGAGATTATATTATAAAACATTATAAAATGTGCAGATAGTGAATATTACAACTATACATATGGTCATACGAATCAAATAAATAATTCCGAATTTTAATAAATGGGTAACATAATACTTATTCAAAATACACTTTCACATTGTTTGTAAATTCGTATACATTTTAATAGATTCTGTATATTTTTATGAGAACAAATAAATGATACTTAAGAGAATAAAACGAGATACATTTATATAAACGAGGTAATTTAAAAGTTACATCTTCAAAAATATTGTATAATATAATGTACAACGTACCAGAGTAACAGCCAGGAGGACGAAGATTGGCAAGATTCGGAACATCATTTTTGGCTGATGCTTGGTGTGACAAGCTGTTGATGAATCTTGCAGATAGTGTGCCATAATTCGGATACATCGGGTCTTTTATACGAACCAGAGTCACTACGGATAACAACTGTGTCAATATAAGACAATGTTTTACTATACGAAATCGGAGAAATTGTTTGAATAACGTATAGATACATCACAATATACGTTCGTCATTACAAACTACATGACGCGCTATCTACTGCAAATAACTTAATAAATTTCTGTAACTTGGAATATTATTAAGCAAAGTAAACGACCGTCACAATTGCATAAATATGATACATGAAATAACTTTTTCTTCAAATTAATAAAACATTGTTAAATATCTATCGATGACTGTCCATTGTCGCATCTTTAATATTACGAATTCAATAGTAGATAATTAATTACGTGATCTACTTTTCAAACAATTTAGAAGGAACTTATAACGCGTGACACTTTTTGAAGAAAGCTCCAACGTTACAAGATTTGATTAGAATTTAAAAGATTTAAAATAAAAGTTTCTTCTTTTATAGGTAGAGATATTTTGTCAGCTGAATTATAAGAAATGTACTTAAACATCGTAACAAGCGTCAAAAATCATTTAATAAATAAGATTATAACAGTAGGAAATAATTATTTGGCCGTCAATAAAAAAATAGTAGTATAGCTTAATAAATTTAGTTCATAATAATCCGGTGTTTTATTTACTTTATAAAGAACTTTTTAATAAACGTGCTAAAAGGTATTTTTCGCATGGAACATTTAATATTCAGCTTGTAAAATGTCTGTCTTACAAGGACATTTGTTGTAAAAGTTTCCACGAGACAAGACTTCTTCCTGTAAAAGTTACGCTGGAAAATACATTTTCTTGGCCAAACGTATAAATTTGAACAGAATTTTGTTAACAACGAAAGATACCAGTTTATTTGAAACCCTATTGTATCAAGGAGTCACATTTCATTTTAATCTAACAAAAGAAGAATAGAAAATAGCCAGCTATATCGTAATTTTATTTATACATTCCTCAAAGATGGTCTAAAGGCAATGTTCAAATAAATGAACAAAAACTTGCTTTGTTCCTCTCAGTACTGCCTGCTATGATTTCCATAATTCATTTTTTTTTCTTATACGGCAGTGAAGCCGATTTGTGTTGCGCAACCAATTACTATGTCTTTGTCCTGTTTTCATACAAATAACATTATGTTTATCGAATAAGACGATAATTTTTTCTTATTCTTTATATTATTTACTTTCTCATAGAAGAATATGATATGTTTTATTTGATAAATATGAACTAATTGTGCCGTACAATTAACAAACGCATGCGGTGTTCTTTAAATACTACGATCAATCCATGCGCAGGATTTCAAACGTCTGAACTTCCCGCAAATTTTTAAAATACTAAGCAGAATAATTCATGTAATATCTCTAGTCAAATTCTAGAAAGTTAATGTTGAAAAATACTCGATTTATTATTTTCAGGAGAAGCAGTTATTCCATTAAATATTAATTTTCTTTATTGTTCGAAATACTATTTGGAAATGTACATGCGGCAAACTTCGGGACAGTTCATACGAATCTCTATGAGACAGCATTGAATTATTTTGACATTAGGAAAAAATATCATTTGCAGTTCTAGAAATATAAAAAGAAGATCAGCAATGACTTATTAATGACGTATGCAGTGTTTGCATTTTTTAAATATGTACATACATACGTAGGACTGGATTGGGTTAGACTGTACATACTTTATTGCATTGGCATCACTGATCCCAACCGTTTAAACTTGAATGAGTACTTTGGAAGTACAAGTAACATCTTTTGATAAAACCGTGTTGAAACACATTCGTTACTAAAACCATATCTTAAATATTCATGAATAAATGACAAAATGACGATAGAAGATTTTAATTGTGACATTTCGCTTATTCTCCAAAGTAGAGATTTCTCTGTGTTAGAAAGATTGGTGTCGGGTAGTAAAAATTTGCAAGCAAAAGTTGCTGCCAAAGTAGAACATGCAATTGCTTATAAAAATGGTATATTTCCAAAGCTACCAATAATTGAAAAATTTACTCGCGTATTAGATTACTAATACATTTAATTTATGGGAGTTTCCCACCCTATAATGAACCAGTTCAAGGTATCAAAGGGTAAACATCAAGTCGTATATGAGTGTGTTTCCCATTGACACGTTCTGCTTGGAAAAAATTATGCACATTTATATGTATTTAATTTCAATCTCGCAAAAAAATTATGTGTAAACATGTATGATATTGCTATATTATATTATGTAGAAATCATAATATATCTTTTACTCATCAATATATTTTGTTTCTAATATTTTTGTTTTTTGTTTAGTGTGCAAAGAGAAAAGGACAATGGGCATGAAGAAATTAACAGACTTACAACAAGAAAGTGATGTATTGAAATCTGAGATAGATGCAAAGAAGTTGCAACAAAAAATAGTGGATAAAAAAATTTCAAATGTGTCAAAGAAGCTGGCGATATTATTAAAAGAGGTAGATAGTGCTAAATCACAAAGGGATGGATTGTCTCTTGAAATTGTTGATTTACAACAAGGTATTTAAAGATCTTTTTTATACTTACAATAAAACTTTATTTTGCCTAATCGATATAAGCGGTTTGATCTATATTTGGGAAATAGATTTTTTACATTGTAAAAATTTCATAAGACAATGCTCTGTTTGACATTTGCCATGATAAGGTTGACTTTAGCTTTGAGCACTTTTCAGAACATGAACAGAGGAATGAAAAAAAAATTTTGTTATGGAATGCTATTAAGCGAGCTTGTCATGCTTACAAGAATTATCTAGATTTCTGTATATACTTCCCTGATGGCAAAGATTATGAACATGTGCAAATTTCATTTTTTACAAATAATAAAAATTTGATTGATGAATACTTTGTGCACTTAAGCAGTTCTAACAATCAATGGAAAGGTATTTATTTTTCATTACTGAAGCTAGTAAATATCGTACTTATGTGAGAAGAAATAACACAACTAATAATTCTGCACTTTTTCAGTGGAAAAAATTCAGCCATTGCTAAAAAAAGAACATTACAATGATTTCAAAGGGATTGTTGACTTTTCTGCAGAGTCAGAAATTGTAGATGTTACATTTTTCCTTTATAGATTAAGAGAGATTTTTGTTACATATTATTTAAATACAAAATAAGATTAAAGTTTTTATTATTAAAAACTAAAATGTCTATTACATAGATGGAATGCTATTCAAGAGCAAGTACTGCAAGTACTCTGTCAATAGAAAATGAATGTTTCCCTAAATATTAATTTTTATGATTACAAAGACAGTTCAGGAAAACAAGTTTTATCATTGACGTGAGATGGTATTCTAGAAACGACAGAAGTATAATGTTAAAATGATGTATATTGATTAAAGCAGCAATCCCATATAACGTTCCAGTGATATAAATTTATAGGGACTAATTTGAACACACATTTTATTTATTTTTTATTTTTATTCATTCAACAAATAACAATTACTTACAACATTGAATAACATATTATCTTTTGTTTAAACGGAACTTCTATCAGTCTTCAGCCGGTCAGTTGTTTATTTGTTTCATTACAAATTTATTGTTGAGAGGTGGTACGCATTTTTTTTCGATTACAAACTGTGTTATTTAATTGTTTAATGGTTTTCCGTTTTCATGTCGCTGTTTCACCGCTTTTGGACTTGGATACACGTTTCGCATTTAATATTTAACCGAACAGGTCAGCAATGCCATTACCTATATCTCCAATGATATCAGCACCAGTTTTCACTGCATCCTGTACACCATCTCCAACAGTGTTGACCACATTGTTGGCAACATGGCTACCAGCGTTTACAGCATCGTTTACACCGTCACTGATGCCGCCGGCCACATTACCAACGACATGGCTACCGGCATTTACAACATCGCTTACACCGTCTCCAATACCATGTACCAAGTTACCAACAAGGTGGCTACCAGCATTTACTGTATCGTTTACACCGTCACTGACACCATGCGCCAAGTTACCGACGAGATGGCCAGTAGCGTTTACAAGAGTGTTGACACCATCTCCAACACCATTGACCAAGTTGTTAACAAGGTGACCACCAGCAGTAGCAGCATCTTTTAATCCATCTCCAACACCATGAGCCACGTTTCCAGCGAGGTCAGCAGTTCCATTCACGACACCTTCTACACCGTCTCCAACGGTATGAGCCACATCTACCACTCCCTTGACAATATGGCCTGCAACATCTTTAGCTAGCTCAGCCACGACCTGGAAGATATAATGAATACTATGTGAAATACTGGGGTGCTGTTATGAATGGTATACACAGCATCCTTTAGAAAAATGCCAGCATAATGTGCAAGATGACCAGCAAAATCTGAGGCATCATAAGCTGAATTAGAAACAATATCTAAAGCATTATTCAAGTTAGATTGTGTGACATTGTATGCTATTCAAAATTTTATGGGACATATTTTGAAGGTCCTGTATCGCTTTTACAAAACCGTGTAAAATATTGCTAACCCCAGTCTCTGTGATATTCTTTAACTTCTCTTACTCTGGTTTCATTTCTGGCTTTGTTCACGTTATCTTTTGCAGGTTCTAGAATACCAGTAACATACTACTTATTGGCTTCTTATGCCAAGTCCGAAGCATTCTCCAGATTATTCTCCAGGACTGTGTGTGTACCTTGCACGTCATTGTTGATGAACTTAGCGCTGTCATTAACGGTATCATTTTGGATCTGTTCTTGATAAGAGTTACAATTTTTTCATTAATATTCTTGACAACGCCGGATGTTTTATTTATTGCAGTAGCAGTGTCTTCTTCGATCTTTTCCGGCAATCTGCTCAAATCAGCCTTACTTTGATTAATTTCAGATTAGGCGATGATCTTCACTTGATATACGATTTTAGTTGTTTCATTGTGGATTTCATATAGTTTTTCCGAACAAATTTGTGGCATTACCCTTGAGACTCAGGTGAGTATTTTGAATCTGGTTGACTTTTTGCGTCACATTGTTCACAACCTGGACTTACTCGTCAGCAAGTTCCTTTATTTGCTGTTCAACAGCATATTTGACAAATTCGATAATTTTTTACAGGTTTGCAACAACATTTTGACTAGAATTGATGTATGCAGAGATCTGTGCATTCTGTGTGAATAATATGGTGTAAGCGATTTCTTAACTGTATTCGTATTTAACTGAAAACCTTTGTTAGTTGTACATGTCCTATGTATTGATAATTGTAGTTAAATTTGACAGAATTTATTGTACACATGTATAAGAATTATTAAATAATACTTACAGAGGAAGTGGAGTTAGTGGAGTTAGTTGCGTTTTTAGCAGCTGGTGCAGCCTGTAAACAATAAATTAATTAAAATTAGTGCACCCATTATTACAGTGTGAAAAGTGTTCTATGTATAGTATATATTTGCAAGAAAAGTATTCTTTTCTTGCACATATTCACAATATGTTTACATACAGATGCAGTGGATTTAGGTCCGTTATTAACAGCTGGTGCAGCCTGTAAATAATAAATTAATTAAAATTAATGCTTCGTATACTTTATTTACTATATATTCGGCAAACTAATCTATTGCTTAATATTCACAGCTCGTAATTTTTTATAAGAAGATTACATTATAAAACATAACAAAACATGCGGATGCAGAACATTACAACTACACATATATTTATACGAATCAAATAAGTAATTCCGAAATTAAATGAAGAGTGAGCATGCTGCCATAATACTTATTACGTATATTTTTACGAGAACAAGTAAATGATACTTAAGAAAATAAAAAGAAATACATTTATATGCGAAAGAAAATTTAAAAGTTGTATTATTAAAAATATTGTATAATATAATGTATAACGTACCAGTGTAACAGCTAAGATAGCGAAGATTGGAATGATTCGGAACATCATTTTTGATTGATGCTAGCTGTGGTAAGCTGTTGATAGATCTTGGAGATTGTGTGCCGTAATTCGGATTCATCGGGTCTTTTATACGGGCCAGAATCATTACGGATAACAACTGTGTCAATAAAAGACGATGTTTTATTATACGAAATAGGAGAAGTTGTTTGAATAACGTATAGATACATCACAATATATATTCGTCACTATAAATTATAAATTACATGACACTGCAAATAACTCATTAATTTGATCTAACTTGGAAAATTATTAAAAAAAGTAAACGATCACTATAATTGCATAAACTTAATATATAAAATATAAAATTATATTTTATATAATAATAATAATTTTATATAATATATAAAATATGTATTACTCGAATTTATAACATGTTGGTAATATCTATCGATTACTGTCCACTGTTGTATCTTTAATATTATAAATTCAATGATAGAGTGTTAATTAAATGTTCTACTTTTCATTCAATTTAGAAGGAACTTATTTTTTACATTGGCTACTTTTGATTTAAATAGTTCCAGGATTTTTTCATAAATAACATTGAAATTCATTACGTGTGACACTTTTTTTTACAGGAAGAGATATTTTGTTGCCTAAAATATAAAAAATGTTCTCAAACATCGTAACAAGCTTCAAATATATTATGAATACTATTATAACAGTAGGAAATAATTATTTGGCCGTCAATAAAAAAATAGTAGTATAGCTTAATAAATTTAGTTCATAATAATTCGGTGTTTTATTTACTTTATAAAGAACTTTTTAATAAACGTGGTGCCAAAAGGTATTTTTCGCATGGAACATTTAATATTCAGCTTGTAAAATGTCTGTCTTACAAGGACATTCGTTGTAGAAGTTTCCACGAGACAAGCCTTCTTCCTGTAAAAGTTACGCTGGAAAATACATTTTCTTGGCCAAACGTATAAATTTGAACAGAATTTTGTTAACAACGAAAGATACCAGTTTATTTGAAACCCTATTGTATCAAGGAGTCACATTTCATTTTAATCTAACAAAAGAAGAATAGAAAATAGCCAGCTATATCGTAATTTTATTTATACATTCCTTAAAGATGGTCTAAAGGCAATGTTCAAATAAATGAACAAAAACTTGCTTTGTTCCTCTCAGTACTGCCTGCTATGATTTCCATAATTCATTTTTTTTTCTTATACGGCAGTGAAGCCGATTTGTGTTGCACAACCAATTACTATGTCTTTGTCCTGTTTTCATACAAATAACATTATGTTTATCGAATAAGACGTTAATTTTTTCTTTTCAATTAACAAAAGTATGCGGTGTTCTTTAAATACTACGATCAATCCATGCGCAGGATTTCAATCGTCTGAACTTCCCGCAAATTTTTAAAATACTAAGCAGAATAATTCATGTAATATCTCTAGTCAAATTCTAGAAAGTTAATGTTGAAAAATACTCGATTTATTATTTTCAGGAGAAGCAGTTATTCCATTAAATATTAATTTTCTTTATTGTTCGAAATACTATTTGGAAATGTACATGCGGCAAACTTCGGGACAGTTCATACGAATCTCTATGAGACAGCATTGAATTATTTTGACATTAGGAAAAAATATCATTTGCAGTTCTAGAAATATAAAAAGAAGATCAGCAATGACTTATTAATGACGTATGCAGTGTTTGCATTTTTTAAATATGTACATACATACGTAGGACTGGATTGGGTTAGACTGTACATACTTTATTGCATTGGCATCACTGATCCCAACCGTTTAAACTTGAATGAGTGCTTTGGAAGTACAAGTAACATCTTTTGCTAAAACCGTGTTGGTTTGGGGATTTAGCAGTCTTGAACATCCGTGAATAAATGACAAAATGACGATAGAAGATTTTAATTGTGATATTTCGCTTATTCTTCAAAATAGAGATTTTTCTGTGTTAGATAGATTGGTGTCGGGTAGTAAAAATTTACAAGCAAAAGTTGCCGGCAAAGTAGAACATGCAATTGCTTATAAAAATGGTATATTTCCAAAGCTATCAATAATTGAAAAATTGACTCCTCATATTAGATTACTGAAACATGTGTTCACACCACACAATAACTGATAATTAATTCATGGGAGTTTCCCATCCTATAATGAACCAGTTCAAGGTTATCAGAGAGTAAACATCAAGTCGTATATGAGTGTGTTCCTCATTGACGCGTTTCGATTGGAAAATATTATGCAAATTTATATGTATTTAATTTCAATCTCGCAAACATTTTTTGCGTAAACATATATGATATTGATATATTGTATTATCTAGAAATCATAATATATTCTTTACTCATCAATATATTTTGTTTCTAACATTTTTGATTTTTGTTTAGAGTGCAAAGAGAAAAGGACAATGAGCATGAACAAAATAGCAGAGTTACAACAAGAAAGTGAGGTATTGAAATCTGAGATAGATGCAAAGATGTTGCAACAAAAAATAGTGGACAAGAAAATTTCAAATGCGTCAAAAAAGATGTCAATATTATTAGAAGAAGTAGATAGTGCTAAATCACGAAGGGATGGCTTGTCTCTTGAAATTGTTGATTTACAACAAGGTATATTAAAGATCTTTTTTCTACTTGCAATAAAATTTTATTTTGCCTAATCGATATAAGCGGTTTGATCTAAATTTGGGAAATAGATTTTTTATATTGTAAAAATTTCTTAACACAATGCTCTGTTTGACATTTGCCATGATAAGGTTGACTTTAGCTTTGAATACTTTTCAGAACATGAACAGAGGAATGAACAAAAAATTTTACTATGGAATGCTATTAAGCGGGCTTGTCATGCTTACAAGAATTATCTAGATTTCTGTATATACTTCCCTGATGGCAAAGATTATGAACATGTGCAAATTTCATTTTTTACAAATAATAAAAATTTAACTGATGAATACTTTGTGCGCTTAAGCAATTCTAACAATCAGTGGAAAGGTATTTATTTTTTATTACTGAAGCTAGTAAATATTGTACTTATCTGAGAAGAAATAACAAAAAAAATAATTCTACACTTTTTCAGTTGAAAAAATTCAACCATTGCTAAAAAAAGAACATTACAATGATTTCAAAGGGATTGTTGACTTTTCTACAGATTCAGAAATTGTAGATATTACATTTTTCCTTTGTAGATTAAGAGAGATTTTTGTTATGTATTATTTAAATACAAAATAAGATTAAAGCCTTTATTAATAAAAACTAAGATATCTAAAATGTCTATTACATGTATAGAAGTCGTGGTGCTAGACATTGCAGACTTAAAATTAGTATCTTATTAAAATATAATATTTATCATTAGTACAATAATTTTCTGGTATTATTACATATAATTAATTGTGTCGCTCGTTTTGACATACTACCTGCCTACAGTTCATGTCAGAAACAGTAAACTGCTAATCACAGTGTGGATAAATTACTTAGGTACTAAAATTACAAACAGGTCTCCATTCGATTTCTATTTATATATGGCACCTATAAAGATATATTTGTAATTACACTTGTTCCATGGACATGCGAGAACGAGACGTTGCTCAGAGTAGAGAAATCTTCAAGTTTACTTGGAACTGAAATGTTTTACTAAATTTTAAATACGCGTTTACTTTCCGTCAAACAAATGTTACAAATATCGTTTAATACTCAACATTTTGTTTCCTACTTCTCGCAATGCTCAGAATGCGCTTAATTAAAATACTTAGCTGATAAATTATTTTGATTCGAGTCCTAGCTAATATGAAGCCAGCAGTCGGCGTCAACGATTGTTTTCTCACATTTGTATAAAAAAAAAAGAATTATAAATAATTGACAAATGACTTACAAAAAGAAGATGTATGAAAGAGTGTAGTGCTACTAACAAAGTTTTAATTACAATTTCATCGATCATGTTCCCTATTGTACTTTGTTTAGTGAAATTTGGAAAATTCAAGATCTCAGTGTTTCGTTATATACGTCAATATTAGTAACATCATTACCAGTATGCGAATGCTAACGGAAATTTATATTTTCATCGATTTATATTTAAACGCATGAATTATTCAAAAATCTATCTTTTTTCTTAATCATTTCAATATATCAAATATCAAAGAAGGAAATTCGAGAAACATAACAATAGATCAATATATCGAATATTAAACAAGGAAGTCTTCATTACTCGTATTGCGTTAATTTAACCGTTAATACGATTTACGCATGAAACATTGGCGCGCCTTACTGATACATGGAAAGGGCCAATTGATTATGTATGCATAGAAGCACGTTGATAATAATTCATCCCTATTGGTACGAGTTAACGAGAGGGTCAATTGATCGCCCACTGCCAATCAGCCTATATCGCGTACACACCATAAGTTAACAGATTTCACTTACA
Organism: Augochlora pura; assembly: GCF_028453695.1. NCBI lineage: Eukaryota > Metazoa > Arthropoda > Insecta > Hymenoptera > Halictidae > Augochlora > Augochlora pura. Next base: position 5,456,738 of record NC_135773.1, on the reverse strand, counting down.
CTATTGACCTGACCGATCGTTCATTTACTCGGTCATTCAGGAATTTAATTAATGATCGAAGCGTCGATGGGAATCGATAGATTACTATGATGTAAAGAACGCGTTAGCCGTGCTCACGTTATTGGTAACGGTCGGCCTTGATACGATTATTAATCTAGCGATACAATTTTCCATTAGGCTATTTTCCATTTTGATCTCGGATTTTAGTAATTAAACTGATTCTTCAAGTTCGACTTCATTTTCACAACGGCACAACATTTCTCTATATTCGGTTTCCTTCAAGCAGTTTTATCATTCGTTCGAAAGTTTACACGTGTCAAATGCTGACGTTACTCACGGAAAACTTTAAGGAACTTGGCAAATAGTAGTTTCGAAAACTCGGCGCTGGTGTCGTATCGTTCAATTCCAATGTAATTCAATTAAAAGAACGGATCGAGACGATGTCACGCGTTTATCGATGAAGAAGTTTTTCATCTGCGTATATTGTCTTACTTGCCCTAATTGCGCGCTAGATCTCAGTCGTATCATCCGATAATATTCTGACGAATAATCTAAATGCGTTCGGTGTATGAAGATTACGGTGACGCGATAGATCGCGCAAGCGTTATGGATAATACTTCGAAGCATGATTAACGATGATCTATGATGATTGATTAATGATGATCTCCACCAAATCGTTTATCGTTTTTCAATGCAATGACCTTGTTAAGGATAATAACTAGACGAAAGTGAGTGGTGTACGCGAGTTCGAATTCAAAGAGAACGCACGTCTACCGGAAAAAGAGGCGTACGACGTTTGAGACGTGCGGTCCGACATGTTTGAAAAGATACCTTCAGCCCCCGGCGGCCCCACACGTTCTCGCAATTAAACGAATACTAGAAATTGTCCAACGTAAAGTTCGAATTATTACCTAATTTCGTGATTTTAATATGTCTTCCCTAAAGGATCGGACACCCCTTGTCGTCCCAGTGAAATAGTAAAACACAGCGATGGTTTAAAAACCGGGGAGGCAAAGGTCTCCTCTAACTTGTCGAACTGCATCAGGATTAATAATTATTTACAGCGTCGTAACGTCACCTATTACAAAAAGTCTAACATTCGTAGATTGTTCCTAGACTTATAAAACGGGATCACGATTCCCGCATGTCAACGGTTCATTGTCATCAAGTATCCGCTTCTCGGACTTGTCCACTCTCTTCGGACCTGCATCGATACGATATCACCGTTACATCGTCTGATACAGATCTCCCCGAGACTTGATTACTGCTCAGGCCGGAAATTGTCCTCCCGGTGACATAAGGAACCGCACTCTCACAGTGTGTGATCGAAGCTCGTTAAAATAAATATATATCTCTCGTCACTTAATATCTACTAGGGGATCGGAGAGGCTGACTTTATAAGTTGTGAACGGTAGTCAGCTGTTAATCACGCATGAACAAGTCTCGTCACTGTTCGATCATGATCAACCAGCGTTCTTGTTTTTTCTTTCCTTTTTCTTCTTCTTCTTCTTCCTCGTTTCACTACATACTATTTTATGTAACGTTTCCGGGATACTCCGCTGGGAATTCGCAATGAACGAACTAAAACGTCCGTGTGTAGAGCTTAGAGCGAGGTTGCACCAATGGTGCCACGGCCATCCGAGTCGCGCGCACTTCCGGTCCACGCTCGGCTACGCCATGAGTTTGTGGCATTTTTCTTCGTTGCACGGTCGAACGAACTCCCACGCGGTTCTTCTCGCACGCTTCTTCCGTCTTTTCCAACATCGTTTGCCGGTTGATCGATTACGATCCTTCGCGGATTCTGGGACGCGTCTACTCGAGGGTTGCGGCGAAGGAGACGTTACCGCCGGAAGCGGCCGCCGCCGCCGCAGCCAGCAGCAACGTCGCCGGCAATGGCGGAAGAGACGATGTCTGCTCGTTCGGCGTCGAGGCGGTCGTCGGGCAATCGTTTGCAACTCCGTAGACCTTCGCGTGATTCACCTCTAAAGCGACGGTCAAGTCGGCCAGTCCAGGATCGCATAGCACCGGATTGTCTGCAAAGTTAAAATATCGGATCTATTTAAGCGGGAAGAGGAGAGAAGTCTCTATCACCTTGTCCCTCCCTTAACAGTTCGATGACGGGGCACGGGCACGTTTCGACCCCCAGTATAAATGTTATTATTCGATTATTTAGTTTCTGGCAAATGAAATTTTCTTACGTTTAAAAATAAAGTTACAAATCCTAAGTGTATTCAGTTATAATTGTGTGGCTAGGAAGATCCATCGTGAAAAGGTTCACAGAAGAAATTTCATGAATTTCTATCCAAGACTTTGCAAATATAATCTGTAATTCTTAAGACGTGATTTACCGGCGATCATATATAATTGGAAATTATATTATAATTTCCAAAAGTCTATAATCTAATGTTTACTGACACTGACAAGTCACCCTCAGTAATATTATCTAATGATTTATTTTTCTAGGAAAAAGTTCTTCGTATTTCTCTCAGTAGAGCATAGTAATTAAAAATACGATTAATAGGCATCCGGTAGATAAAGTGTTAAGAAATAACTGGATATGTAACACGATACAGATTGAACCAATGGAATAACTCAGTTTCTGAGAACAGATCAGCTTTGAATCCCGCGTAGAAAATGTTCGAATTTCCCATACTTATATTAAAAACGTAGGAGACAAACAATTTCTTTTCTTTCGTTTCTGTTAAGGAGGTAGATGCCTATCGACCACTTCATACATATGAGTGTTATCAATCAAAAACAGTAAAATATATAATATCGAGTGCATTCGATGATCGTTGAATTATTGATAAAAACGCGACTGTGCACAGCAGAGATATTGGTTAACACCAAATTAATTTATAAGGCAGCTAATTATAAGTGCAATACGTGTTTGATTCGCTAACTGTAACTACCGAAAAAGACAACATCTTAGTTTGAACATAAATTCATAAGCGTATGATGTAACGAAAAATACTAACAATAATGCAAGCAACAACTGAAACGGAGCGAATATCTTAAGAAATGACTATTTTATAGATTTACCACGTTCTTTAACATAACAATTCTGTTAATGGAACTTTTGAACCATGTCGAAACGTCGGACATATTTCAACCGTTTATTTTGAAAATGGTCCATTTAGACGACACGCACGAAATACCATTGGTACGTACATCTTCCCGCGGCGTGTTTCCAATAATTTTCACTGTTTGCGTCTACGAGTTTCGTTTTATCTATGAAACTACCGCTAAATCTTGACCGCGTTATTCGTATCGTTGGGATTGAAAAGATCGTGGACGCAACAACAACGCCGTGGATCAGGAACGATGATCGTGAATCAAGGATGGGGTTGTTGGTTGATGCTCGGGAACGAGGAACAAGCGTTAGCCAGCGGAATAACGAAGCCGCGACGATAACGGGGGATTCGCCGCGATAACGCGAGTGGTCGCCGCCACGAAAAACTAGTGCATTAACAATAACAACAGCGAGCCGCGAACCGATTGGCCGTCGCCGGTATATACAATAAATAATACGAGATGGCGCCAGTACGGGGGTTATCGCGAGAAATGTAACTCTTGTAACAAAATAAAATGCGGGTCTGGAGCTGAACGGAGCCACAGTGATTATCAGCCAGTAATTTATTGTCCGCCGACACCGGCCACTCTCATGACCCGTTTATTTGCCGTCCCAGTCCATCTTACGCACGGAGACCGTCCTCGCGACACTTAACGACGCGTTTATTAATTACAAGTTGGCGCCCATTCAGCGCGTCTACGTCGGGCGACGGTCTCGTTATTCTTGCGAGGGTGGAGGGCGAAATCACGGCCCACGTGCACATATCGCTCCATCGATTTGCTCGTTTACAACGGCCAGCACGATTGCGGGCATATGCGCATCACGCTCGCAAGTACGATCTGTTTTTCGCTGCTCTCCTCGATCTTGTCGAGCGACCACGCGTGTTGACGCGCCGCGACGCACCGCACGTCGAACGAGGTTTCCAGACAATAAATCAAATTCCGGATTAAAACGCGTTACGCGCTTTTCTTTTTCTATATCGCAGTCCCCGATACACGAAGCGCACGATCAGGGAAATCGAACGTTTACCATTGCAATGTACTCGTATAAAAGCTTCGAACGCTTATAAAAATCTCTATGGCCGATCACCCACGATTTTGATCCCTAAACGAAAAAGACACGTTTCTAATCAAAATAATCTGTATAAATTGTAACATTTAAAAATCTCAATGAACATTTTCTTCGAGAACGGATCGATAACTTTGTTCCAGTCAGACGCCGTTAACTATTCGACCGTGGCTGACGAATTTATAAAATGATTTTATGAACGAACTATAACCGTGGCAAAGTTATAAACCGTGAAGTAACTTTTTGTTAACGTTCGACTTCCTCCTGAGCTTTTGTTTATTCAATCGCCGCGTTTTGTCGGCTTAGAAAATTGAACCCATTGCGCAAGTATTGTTCGAGAAGAAAATCAATTTTTCGAGTACTTTTGAAAATGTTGGATAACGGAGTGAAACATTATGACGTTAAAATTATTTGGAAGTTTCCTAATTTGTATTTGCCGACTCTCTTCATCCTTGAGCCGAATACACCTGTGTTTGCCGGTGTTAATTTTCCACTGGCACAATGCCGAGGATATGCTAAACGGTTACCAACCGTTGTTTGACGTGCGTCACAGATGACAAGCAATCGCGGGCTTCTGGAATCTGCTCTCGAACTCTTATCGATGGCAAACATTGCGGTAATTGGAAGAAGGTCGCTCGAGGTTTCATCATTCACACGTCGGATCGCACTTACCTTGAAGATATATGCGCAGTACGTCCTGAACTCCGTGAACGGTGCAACGTGTGTTCATTACCAGCTCGGGAGTCAGGCTGCGTATCCGATTCGTGCTGACATCCGCCCAACAGAGAGCTGGAAAACCGCGGAAGTCCCTCTCGGACAGCGTCACCAACCGATTGTGCGATGCGTTTAGCTCCTCCAGGGACGGTAGCCATGTCTGCAAATCATACGGTACTCGTATCATTGATTAATCCCTTCGAACTGGCCAATCGAGCTGGCCACTTTAAGATTTCGTAGAAGATCATTCGTAAACTCATAGGTTCGCGCAACGTCCGTTAAATACGATTTTTACTCGCTCTCTAAAACACGAGATGAGATCTGATTATTCCGTTACCAGAGCCTAGGAATAAAAATAAACGAAGATCTAGATTTTTCATCTAACAATCTATCGCATCTCTTGCGTTGTTGAAGAAACTTTGTTCACTACGTACGGTTGACTATACACACCACTTTCCATAAAACACGCAGGACAATCTATCTTCTAATACAAGACTAGACGAAATATTTGTTACAGTCGGACTTTGGATTCTTCAAAATAAAAATTGCCAGTTGTAAGAGACAGAAGTGAAATTCTTCGTTGAACCGGAACGCGAGGGTTAATTCGCTGGTCGGTAATCGCTTTCGCTCGTACCTCCGACGTGTCCTCGAGAGTGGTGAGTTCATTATGAGAGAGATCGAGGACTTTGAGCCCGTCGAGACCACGTAGATCCCGCGGCCCGATCGTCGGTCCTAATAAATTGTGGCTGAGGTTCAGCCTCTGCAGCTCCTTCATCCCCAAAAACAGCGAGCCGTCCAAGCTCCGCAATTCGTTGTGCTGTAGACGCATGTCCTGTATGTTGCTCCCTGCCGTTTCCTCCCCTTCTTCCTCCACCAGGTTCTGCGAACACGATTGAAATGGACGCGAAACGCGTTACCGGCGTGTACTCGAAATATTTCAAGGGATCATCGATTGACACCACAGGTCGTTATTCCATAAAATGAGTCCATAAAATTGAAAATATTCCATAAAACGAATCTTGTGTAAAAAGTAACCCGATTTTACAATACACTTTAAGACTTTGCGGTCGTATTAAGTTCATGCATAGGTCTCGTGCTGATCGGTATTAATCTTTCGTTGAACGAACACATACAAGATTAAATAGGAAAAGAATATTTATTAATTCTTTTTTAAAGTTTAGATTCATATAACACAATAATGTGTTTCAATTTTATGTTAAAATAAAACAAAAAATACGTAGCTTTGATGGCTGAGAATAGACATACGATCGCAAAGTGTTAATGACTGCGGATTTTTATGTAAAATAAGAAGTGGAACATAAATGAAACAATTCCGACTCGGGACTCTGTACAAGCGACTAGACTCTCGATAAGCGGCCTCAGTGTCCATTTTGACATTACAGGATTATAGTTGCATAGGTAAGTACCTCGGAGGGTGTCCGTCCTCTGTGAAGCCGCGCGATTCTGTTGTTCGACAGATCAAGCATCCGCAGCTCGCGCAGACCACGTAGCGACGCGAACGAGAAGTCGCGGAGCTCGTTGTGCGTCAAGTTTAAGCTCCTCAAAGACCTGAGAGGGTAAAGAACACTGTTGCCCCCGTTTCCGTCGCCGTTGCCGCCAACCGGGCCGCCCAACGATTTCAAAGAGTTGTGGCCGAGCTCGAGGTCTTCCAGCATCTCCGCTTCTAGGAAATCCTCCTCTGTCAACTAGCGGAAAACATCACATTTGACGAAGGGATTGCAAAACACCGCGTTCTCGCCGATAAACGAAAACTTTCCTGGCCTATCGTCGATTCACGTTACATTCCCTTTACCATTTCCGTACGATTAGGTTTACTCGACGTGCTCGTTTAACGTACATGGTCGCGCTTCGCTCGAAATTTCACGTCTCGAAGCGCGAGGAAATCACGGGAGCAGTTTCTCGTGCACCACCTTCCGCCGTTTGAATTTTCTAAATCTAGGCTATCGCGTGATCTTCTTTTTTTTCTCTCGTTTTATATACAATCTAGACTTTCTAAAAGGTTAGACCATTTAGTAACGATAAAGTAAAGGCGGCAGTATGCGGAACTTTGTGCGGTACTTTTACCGTCGACCGGCATTCGGTTACCGTGCAATTAGTTTTCTTGCGAGTAACAGAACTTCTGGGTAGCAGAATGTTATCGGCATCGGCGGAAAACGGGCGTTCGTTTGTGAACAATACACGAATAATACATTTGCCCGGAAGTCGAATGTCTGCGAGTATCGCCTTTGATCCTTCGATCGGGGAAGATCGATTCTCATCGCTGAACCCGTGGATCTTTGTGCAAAATAAAAGTTCTCCGAGCTGATTGCAAGAAACGTGAGTAAGATGCAAATGACAGACATCGTTGTCATAAACGCATACCACCCGCTACTACCTATTGCTCCATCAAAAAAGTTACTATATATTTTTTACGCACGAAAAGAGTTTCAACCCTTTGCACTATAATAACGAGTCAGGCTCGTGACAAAGATACCGTGTAGGATCTATTAAATATGAATATTATTCGTTTCTTTTGAATCGAAATCGAAACGAGTTTTTCTGTTATCAAAGTCTAGAAACAGAAATAAATAAAGACAATACAAGAAACGAAACTTATCTGGTGCTATTATATTAAGGAAAATATTAAGAACGAATAAGTGTTAATAAACGCAACGTGAAAGGAGTCGCAGTGCAAGGGGTTAATAGCTCGACGCGTTAAACGAGAAACCTTTCAGATCGCACGGAAGAAGTCAGTCGATGCGAACGGATTACGGGCGAAGACTGCCGCACACGCGTCCGCTTCAATAAAAATTTAATCCGCAGGACGGAAACGCACGACATAATAATTACGTTAGGATGCAGTAATTGACTTAATACACGGAACAGTGAACGAACGCCTCCACGTGTTATCATGCACCGCGATCGTGCGCGCCTGCACATTACGCGCGTTTCCTTGCGAAAGCTGGTGTGCCGGATCGCAAATAATCTTTGGCAAATAAAAGTGCCACAAGCGAGTCCGTGCTTCCCGCGATTCTGCATAATTCCATGCGCAAGATATTATTGTCGATAATGTATTCCCGACTTTTTTTATTTCTTTAATCAGATAACGTTGAGAAACTGTGTTCGTGATCTCCGCCTTTCAGGTCACAGAATACATTCTTTAACAAACGCTACGTGAATTCACGACAGTTTAGCAAACAAATGGCATCCTTTGAATGCTCAACAAATAATAAAGAATATGCTTGATAACATATTATTAATATATTGTTTCTTGTATTTTGCTGATAATGAGACGTCCTCGATCGGATCGTTATTTTATAGCAACAAGAATGAATTATCACGAACAATGATGAACTTTAAAAAACAATTGACGTTATTGACAATATTTCCCGTGGCATCCGAACCAAACGAGTTAAGTTTAATGCGCCGATGAATGAATGTAAATTAATGACGCTTAATAATTAATAATACGTGTACCATTTTTAATTAATATGATATTTAGTTAATAATAAACGAGCGAATAAATGGATCGATTATGAAAGTAATTACCTCCTGCAGATCGTTGTACGAAAGCTCGAGGAATATCAGTCGCCGTGCCTTCTGCAGCGTGCCGTCCAAACTGCGAATTTTATTGTGCTGCAGGAACAGAGACTCCAAGCGATGCAGATAGCGAAATTCCGCCGGCAAATGAGTCAGTTTGTTGTCTACCGCATAGAGCATCTTCAAGTTGTGACCGGAGGACGGCAGTTCACCATCCAAGGATGTCAGTTCGTTGGCGTTAATTAGAAGCCACTCCAGCTGATTCAAATCCCTGGGACATAGAACGCGAAATTACTATGCAGCTATATTCTAGCCAGTCACGTGTCTCGCGGGCAAACAAAATTTAAATCATACGAATGTTCGCTAGTTGATCGTTTACTAGCAGGTGGCTAGTTTATTACTCGATTACACGAGAAAAACATAAGACGATCATTATTGCGCGCGTGCAAAATTGCTATTATTGTAGCAGAGGGGAATTCATTATAGTAATAAAACGGCAACGTCGTTTATCCTTGTTTATCGTAGTTTATATTTACGTCAAAACAGTGAGAAAACGATAGTGAATATTAAAACATAGAATAAATGATAACGACTAGGCCGTAAACTTTTCTTCGAAACGAAAATTGTTCGATTACAATTAATTAATTAATTCTTAATAACGTGCAAGCGATAGGAATCGATTTTATTTACGAGACGATCCGGCGTAAACATTTCTTTCGAACGACTCGAACGTAAATCGAACTTTCAAGTAGCAAACACGTGACCAGATCTCGTTTAATTGTTCTATCCTCCGGATATAATCTGCGTGCGCGTTCGCTCGATCGTTCGGTCATCCGAAGAACGGCCGGTTGCATCAACGCTGAATAGAGTCAATTAAATAAGAGGCACCGGCAGAACGATAAACAGGATGTCCGATTCGTTCTGGACGGTTCGCGAGCCGACGAAAATTTTCAGTAGCCAAGAAACTAACGTACCGCAATGTCCGATTCAAGCTCTGCAAGTGGTTACGACCGACGTGCAGGTGTTTCACCAATGGCGGCAGCGATCCCGGCACCATTTCCGAAATCGCGTTCCCGGCCATCGACAGATGCTGCAGCGTCGGATTATACTGAAAATCAGACAGACAAATGTATTTCTTCGAATATCGTTGGACAAACGTCTCGCAAAAGTGTCCCATAAAACTCCATTCGTACAGCCATCGATCAACGATCGAAACAATTAGTTTTCTAGAAATTTTTTTCCAGTTATCGTGCGCATGATCTTTCGATTTCGACGCGTTTCATGGATAAATAATGGATAAATAAATATGGATAAATAATGGTTAAATAATATTCTGCATATTCCTCTGTAGAAATTAAAACCAGTATGCATAAGCTGTAATCGTGTACGTTAATAGAAAATCTGTCGAATCATGTAAAACATTGTATTGTACAGGCTTTTCAATGTTCTCACGAACAACGAATCCATAAACACGAGCGCTCTAATTGTCTGTGCTACTTCATCCTGCTAATTTCGATTCCTCTGACGTCTTTACCATGTTCTACAATGTTGACGAGGAAAAACTAGTTTTGCACGATCTGTTATTTCCGTTGTAGCCACTATTTTTCACCTGGCTAATACGAGCTAAAAATACCGGCCTAACGAACCTGAAAAATCTCGTCTCATTCTGTTTTGCAAATTTCGCGCGATACTGACATTTTGACATTTCCGCGAACGTCATTCCGTTCATTTTGATTCCACTGACGTTATTTTTATGTTCTACATTGTAAATGAACGAAAAGCAATTTCGCGTGATCCGTCACTTCCGTTCTAAATCTTCGTTCTTTCTTTTTCTTTTTTTTTTAAACTCGTAAAGTCGATTTAAAAATATGCATCTGCTTAAAGAAGAAAAAAGAAGAAAAGAAAAAACCGTGACAGAACTCGTCGTTTCGTTCGTCTCTCGAACGGCCGAATGCATCGAATAATTATCTGAGCCGGCCGTGTATCTCGTGTGCCCGGTTGTACACGCGAAAATTCGTCGTTTTATTATTGAAAACGTGACCGATAAACCGTAATCTATCGACCGTGTACCGCCAGTTTTAAAAGAGAGGCGAGGAACGGTGCCCGGCGAAAACGATACATTCGAATATTTTCGACAGCAGTTCGCGGAGATCGTATTTAGCAACGTCGGCAGCCGGCGATTAATACCGAGGCCGCGCAACATTTAAACGAGGATCGTGGCGGCACGTCAGGCGAGTGTGAATAATATTGAAGCAGCATTGTTACGCAGCACGAGTGTTGCAACCGCGCGCGAAGGAGATTCGAGACACGGATCGGAACCGAAGTCCCGTCTCTAGCCGCGCAGAAATCGATCGAATCAACAGCTTCTTCTTCTTCCCCGGGCTGTTTACCGCCGCCTGTTGAGCGGCCTTTTTTCCGCTAGATAAATCGCAACACATCGCGTTCTTACATCATAGTTATCCGGTACATTTTTTTCTCGTCGCATGTAAATGCACGGGGAGACGCGTAATCCGTTGGAAATTACGCCGGACTCTCGACCGACCGTACCGAAAGCAGCTTCGAAAATACACGCTCGTCGGTCGTTCAGGCCCGATCCGAAGTCCGTTCAACCGCGATCGTATTTCGTCTTTTCGGTGAAAATGATTGCCAACAAATCGGCCAATCGCCGGGAGTCGAGGTCGGTTACGAAGCCCGCCCTCCGGAAAAATCTTCCCGCGCCTCCATCGAATTTTTTGTTTCGCGCGAAAACGTGCGATAAACAACACGAGGCAGGCGTGAATAAAAAAAATCTCGTAAGTAGCACGTATCGTCTGGAGAACGATTGGCGGATTATACTCTGCACGTGGCCGGTCACGTGCGGCACAAGCGCCAGGGAAACCCCACCAGGCTAGCTTAGTTGCTGTCTTCCTCTCCACGAGATGAATTGTTCGGTCGTACGTGTACGTACACCGGCCCACAATGTATGCACTAACTACAAAGTCACGCGTGCAACGTTGCGAATCGTGACCGGCGGAAAATACGTTCGTTTACCAACACATTTTTTTTTTCTTATTCTTGCCGATTGGACGGACATTCAACGACGATTACCGCTGTGCTTTGTTCATGGACGGCGAGAACGGACGCGGTCGTTCAGCAGAGAAACAACGGTTATTAGACAAGATATTTCAAAGCGGGGAGCTTCGTAAAAGGTGATAACTTTTGGTTGGTAGTAGCGTCGAATGTTTATTGGAAAGAGAATAGATTGATAGATTCATCGTATGAGAAGATTGTACTCGGAAAAATCTATTATTTAAAGCATCCATCGAAGATAGAATGAATTTCCTTTAGACGAATATTTTATTCAAATAATTCGAATGATTCTTTCACCCGAATAATACGAAAAAGTAATGAAATTAATTATTTTTCATATAAATCACTGTACGAATAAGCTATTATTTTATGTATAAATCACTGTACGAATAAGCTATTATTTTACGTATAAATCACTGTACGAAGAAGCTGTTATTTTTCATATAAATCACTGTACGAACAAACTATTATTCAAACGAATTCTTATTCGACTAAAGTTTTATTCGGATAAATTGTAATCCAGCCAAATTGTTATTCGACTGAATATTTATTCAATAGCGTCGAATCAAATTTATCTATCCGAATAAAATTTTGCTTTTAATTCTGGCACATAGCGTATAAACGATCCAGTCTACTGCAAATTGTTTCCTGTATAATCGTGCCTCGTACTCGTAAACTAATTCTAGATCAGTGCATCGAGACTCGTTCACGTACAGAGCGCAGCTGTGCCGAAGACGTAAACGCAACAAGCGGAAAGACAATACGTATATTCCAGAAGTCAGTTGAAACGAGATTAGATTCGACCGGCACGATAAGCGCACAGTGCATCCTACTTTAAAACGGGCAAGCGGTCAGGAAAGGTTACATCGACGCTCGTAATTGATAGTCATTAATGGCGAGCCTGTATTCTTCCTGTTTATAAGGTGCTCCACATCGAAGTTATTAACCGTTGCCAGTTAATCTTGTTGCCCTTCTTTTTATTGCATTATTTTCTTCGCTGCAGCTCTCGTGGCGTCTCGAGCCGTTCAGCGCAATATCCGTTTCATAGTTAATCGAACACTGTGCGAACACTGTCCGAGCCAAAACAACGTTTAACATCTCGTACGAAATAATGTTTAAAAAAATTATACAACGTTCAACGATTTTTCTTGAAAAAGCTTCCAAGCCATTTCACAAACATTACGAAAATGTTTTATGGAGGACACCATAATAGGTATTTATGTGTACACATTTGTGGAGGATTATTGGTGAAAATTAGTCTGAAATTATGAGAAAGACACGTACCTTGAAGTCATCCGAGTCTATGCGATTTATCCGATTTCTGCTGAGATCTAGGGTCCTCAGTAACGCGAGATGCGACAGAATGTGCCTCGGTATTGATGGCACTTCGTTATCAGCGAGACTGAGGTATTGCGTTCTTCCTAGACCCGCGAAAACGTCACCGTCCACGAACCTAAAACACGAAAAGCTCCTTTTCAATTTTCGTTACGGCATTCATATCGCATTGCGATTATTCTCAGTTTCGAACACACGTACAACAAAAACGGAGGACATCGTAGTATGTACATGCACATAATAGCGTCCTTTGTCGCTTCTCGTGTTCGACCAATCACGTTAGTTAATTAATTATTTACATGCATTAGAAATTGGTCCGCCGAGTGGACAAAGCTATTTGTTCGTATATTTATTTATGTATTTCACTAATTACAAGGTACTTCGTGATAAAACGTATCTGTATTCTTAAATTACCTCGTCCGCCCTAACTTAATTACATCCATCTTCGTGACAATAATTTCCTGCACTTTGGAACAAGTTCAGAAAAGCGGTCGAACTCAATAAAGTTTCGAACAAGTTTCAATAAATATCGCGCGGCAAATTATTTGACCTTACGCCGTTACAAAACAAAAAAGAGAACCGTGTAAAAACGGACACGTCGTAATATTTAATCTCGTCGCTTTCTCCAAAACAAACTTTCTGCTTGTTCGTTCGTTGCCGGCGTCGTCGTTCGCTCGCCACGCGAATTTCCTCGAAAGCGCGGAATCGTCGCGAGCGATAAAGATCTCGAAAGGATCTCGCGAGATAATCCCCGAAAACGGGTACGGTCCGGATTGTCCCGCGACCGAAAAAAACTTCGAACGGAATCCGCCCGATAATGGACGCGCTATCTACGGCCGCGAGCAATCGCGCGACGAGCAACATATGACCGTTGTAAACACATGGCCGGCAAGCGATACGCAATCGATTCCTAATAATCTCAGCGGAGAAACGAAATTATCGCTCGTTGTCCTAGTCACGCGTCGAAGATGAAAACACGGGCTCCTATCTGATAACTAGGAACGGAAAAGGATCGAACCGTTTCCGTTCGCGAACGAATTCGCGTTCGAGGAAAATAGCTTCTCGCTAAAGCCGACGTTGGAATGAGGCAACCATAATCTAAATCAGCGCGCGAAAATATTTATTTTTAATATAAAATATTTTTTCGATTGTGAAAGATAATATTGATAAGATGGATGACAACGACCAGCGTTGTTTAAGAGATCGTCGTGCAATGATGATTTTAGTAGATCGAAAGAAACATGATCGAGGCATTGAACGTTTTCAATCTCGAAAGTTCATGTGATAAGTGTATATTATAAAAGTCACATTGTCGTACTTGTCGTTTCGATGTGTTCGCGTTATTGAATATATTCCGCGTTGCTTTTTGTTACGTAATTAATTCTGAGGCCATGCCACAGTGGTTTACATTAAATGTATTACTTAATGTAGTACTTAATATCGATTTCGCATAATGTTGAAGTATTGCTGAATTTACAGGTTATTTACAGTGCTGGTGGATGACGATGACGATGAGGAGAAGATTTCTACGCGAACAAGACTGCGCGGAAAATTCGACTGGACGCGTTCGAATTTTTTAGAAATTCCTGCCCAAGTATCTTTAACCCCTCGCCGTACTTTGACGAGTCCGACTCGCGACGGGCATTTCCAGTAATAACCCGCCGATTATGAATATTTATCGTTCGTTGAATTCGCAAAAAAATCCTGTTCCTTCGGTATAAATATTTAAGCGGGTCGGGTAAAAGCAGGCACACGGCGAATGTAAATTTTCTGTTTCCTTCGAGGAATTATTAGTAACTGTATGAAAATGGTGCGGCGGGCGGTTGACAGAATTTTAAGCAACGTTTTGTCGTCTGTCGAGCACGGTTTTGTTGCGCGAACGTTTTAGAAACAACAAACGCGAGAAGGTTATGAAGGCTAGTCGCGCATTGTCGTGAACACGATTCGTAAAATTAAACACGATAAATAAAAACACGATTGAAAAGAAATCTCGCGCCCGAATTAAATTATTGTACTTTATCATTTATCATGTAAAATAAACGACTCTGTCGAAGAGAACTTTTATTCGATTACAGTAGACACAGTTTCTGACGTGTTATTGAAGTATTATATACTTAAGATACACCTGGTAGCCTATGTCAATTCGACGTTTCGTCGCGCTGCAAAACAAGCTACAAAAAAAATTGGCCGCCACTAGAAGGTTAAGGATAGCCATAAATAAAGGCATCGTGTCTGTTCAAAAAAATGTAAGAAGAGCTCTCTCCTGAGAATTAAACAACCATTAGACTTCTGACGATGTCGCTTTGCCGCGTATCGATGATAACCGCCATTAGACAAAATGGCCGTCAATTGCTCGAATATTATGTTCCCGGAAAAGCACGAGAATAAAGTGGAATGTTGAAAGGTGACAGGTCTATTCATCGGGAGGCACCTCGTTCGACTTCGTTGGAAAAAGAAATTGTGAGCACGCAAAAAAACGCGATGCGATTGCAAGACGACGTTATACAACCGTCGCTCTCCGAATATATCAGTGGCATCGTCTTTGCAAAAGAGGTGAACGTTGCGACGGGTCTTCGCATAGATAATAGAGAAGTTAACAAAAAGATTGTTAAAGATTGATGTCCTCTACCGACCGTGAAAGATCAATTCGACGCGCGGAAAGGTGACGAAAAGGTGCGACGAACATTTGAGTTGGCATAATTTTCCGCATTTTCTTCTTTTCAATTTTGCTGTTGCTTGGAACGACATAAAAAAAGAGATAAAAAGACTTCCCCTTCTTAACTTTGTTATCTGAATCTGTAACGAAAATTTAAGAAATGCGTTTTACAGATTCTTGTACATCGTATGCACTAACTATGTAAGTTATTAGATGTGGGGAGATGACGATTCGGATGAAGATGCAGTCGCAGTATCTGTAGCCCTGAGAGCAGATGCTACAGCAGGATCGCCGAGCATGGTGGCAACATCTGAGGACAGATGCTAGAGCTGAATGGCCGAGTGTGGTAGCATAGGACCTAGGAGATCAAGAAAGTGTGGCAAGCAGAGAAAGAGAAAGAGAGAGAGAGAGAGAGAGAGAGAATAAATTATGATTTTGTTACCGAGCGTTCCGAAGGCGGAGCACGTTTTTAATTGCGAAAGTCGACGATACTATCAGTCGGTCGCCGAGTGCCGAGTTGACACGTCGTATCTGTCGTTCCGTCGTTCTCAAATTATTCAATCTGTCTCGGTTACGTAATTAGTTTTCTGTTTATATTGTTCATTTACATGAGAAATATATTCCTGTTCAATTCCGATCCCGCAACACCGCTGAAAACAATGGAACGTACAAACCGTGGCTGGCCACGGTCATTATCGTTCGATTATTCACATAATGTTGGCTCACAGCATTTCGTTATTTAATTATTCCGAAACGATAAGCGCGCAGGGCCCGCTTGATAACTCGTTGGAAGAGGTCAGTCGCGATTAAGATTTCATTCTCGCGCTCTCCTCTCCTCTCTTTTTCTTGCTTTCGTGTGAAGACGCATTCCCGATCGTCGTCGTCCGCGCTCCCTCAAGGACTTTCGTTTTCTCTCATCAGCTGCGAGGTACGCGGCCCATCAGGATAATCAAGGAAGACCAGTATTCGTCCTTTGTGCCGTCCCCCCCTCGCCCCCCAAACGCCGGAGCACCCGATCGTTTTATCTAGAAACGGTGAAATTCGTGGCATCCGTAACGATCGTCCCGTCCCGATCATCGAACAGACGTTTGACGATCGGTGTTGTCCCACGCGGTCCCAACGTTCGAACTATTTTTTTAACGGGACACCCGCTTTACGCAGGCACGCTTTCGTTCGTCGTAATTTTCGGAGGAAGCGTCCACGACGCGGCGGCCATTCAGAACTGAAAAATTCCTCGCCTCGTTATCTGTGTATTATCCAATACGCTGTCGTACACGGTGAAAGGACACGCGAATGTAACGAACGATGCGCGCGACGATAAACGCGAAGACAACGATCAGCTTCGCAAAGCTTCGCAAATCTTCGCGTTCTTCGCAATCGGTGCGTTTCCCTTTTTCGAAATTTCCCGCGGTCGCGGTGCCCGACTCGCCCCCGAACGTTCGAAAACGGTTTCGGACAGCCGGCGATCTCGTTGGTGAATAATTATACTAATTGGAGCCGGCTCGCTGTTATATAGAACCATCTTTGCTCAATGCTCGCTACATCAGACGATGACCTTTCACGATGATATTGTCGCTGGTATCAATGCATAATGTGGTGCGTTCGACCGCGTGCCCGTGCAGAAGTTCTCGCCCGCGGGACATTTTCTCGAAAGTACCTGGCATAACCGCTTCACAGAGACGCTTATCTTCATTCTTTTTTTTTCGTCGCTGGTCACGGTCCTTCGTTATTCTCGATTCGCCTACCGCTGCGCACGGTTTCTAAGTGATTAAAGAATTTCATGGTCAGACGCGCGAGACGCGTGACCAACATTATAAAACGAGCAGCGACACTTCCTCGAGAAAAATAGCGCGGCATCTCTGTAATCTCGATTTCAACTCGATACGTCTACCGTGTTTCGAACAGTACATTACAACGAGTCGCATACTTGCAAGAAAATTTCAACGATTTCGCTTTGAAGAATTCTTTTGGAAGCTTCGACGATTTGTTCCGAAAACTTATTACATTAGGTCGTTCGGAAAGTCGTTTCGTTTTTTTTCTTGGTGGAAATGAAACACAATAGATTACTAAACAAAAACTATTGCAAAGAATCGAACAAAATTTTTAGCAAACAAGACTTACTATATCAGTTGTCCAAATATATAACGATTATGCAGCTTAAGCGTGAAGTTGGCTGTGAAAAAATTAAGTCTTTCCTTGGGAAAAACGAAATTACTTTCCGAACAACCCAATATGTTTCGAAGATGATTTTAAATTAATTAGACTGATGCTGTTCGATAGAAAAACGCGTAAGAAAGTTGTACGCGAAGTTCGAACGCCAGCAAGCCTGTTGTATCTACAACTTCCAGGACATGATAAGCAGAGAAATGTGAAGCGTTGACGTTGGATGGGAACAACGACCACCGGAAAGTGGCGAGAATCTAAATCGATACCGGTAGCAAAGGTTTCGACTGTCGGCTTCAGCGTTCCCGGAATCGACGGTCTCCGTTTGACCGAAGATAATCCAGCGAGCGAGCGAGCGAGCGACGGGTCCACGCACGATCGGGCGGTGTCGATCCGAGGGATTGTTCACGTGGCAGGGAGCGCCTCCACCGTGGTGATAAGCTGTAAAACGAAAATGTGGAGCGTCGGTGGGGCCCGGGAGCTCGTAGAAACGCGCTATATACGCGTTTCGTCGGTCGTGTGGTGCGCGCGTGGTCTCGAGCCGAGCGTGGCTGATATCACTTATCCGCGGCCCGCCGCTATCGGCTACACACGATTTTCTTCATCGCGCGAACAATTTCCTCGGCCCCGCGCCTGTCTTCCACGAATTGATCGAGGAAGATTCCTTGAAGCCGCGAGGCCGGTCGCGAGCGAAAGTATCCGCTCTCCGGAACATCGAGCCGGGGGGACAGGCTTTGTCTCCGCTGTGCCGAGCGGAGCCGAGTCCCGAGACTCGCTCGAGATCCGTGCGCCTTCCTTTTTCTGCACGATCGAAAGGGAAAAAACGTTTCCGCGCGCGCGCGCGCGCCTCACCGCCACCGCCGCGAACTGTCGCCGGAGGCGAGACAAAAAAAAGATCGAGCGGACCGCGCGCGCACGTTCGCGCCCGACCTTTTCAATTGCCGGTCGAGCACCGGACACAGAAGAGGGCCGGTAAAACATAAAGGAGTAAAGAAAATAAAGGCTGTGTACCGTACACGGTGGCTCGGGCACGCGGCGCGTTCGACAAACACAGAAAAAGAACGGGCGATACACGGATGTCGCGACACAACACCAACGGCCAGATACATATACATATATACGGTTTCCATCGCGAGAAAACAGAAACTAATCGGAACGGTCCCCGGGAGCTGAAAACTCCGGGGGCGAGTGCGCGCCGATCCGAGTCCAATAGTGAAGTTCTCTTGTGAGCCGGGGACCGTTCGTTTGCAGATCGTAGTGTATTTTGGTTGTTCGGATCGTTGGACGGAAGAATTCGGAGAGAAAAGGTTGAAAGTTTATTTAAAGTCGGGCCGCGCGCGGTGCCGTCGCGGTCCGTGCTGGTTCTTCATTTTCAAATAGTACAGTGTGTATCGGGAATGCTGTTTACTCCGACTCGGGAAAGACTCGTCGAACGAACATGTACTTTTACGATGATTAATAAAAGACTCTTTATGTACTCGGCTTGAAACGGATGGTTTTACGCGAGAACACTGTATACGCGTCGACCGTTTCGCGAAACCGATCAGCTCGTAGCAATCGTTACAATATTATCGTTCATGCGAAATAAAAATTTTCCGCGTCAATTGCAACGAACAGAAATCGAGAAGATCGATCGTTCCAATGAATCGTATATACGGTATTATACATCGACGTTCTTGAACCTCCTTTAACGTTCCCTGCTATTTTGAATATCCTAGTTTTTGTTCGGGGGGTCCCCCCGTAAAAAAACCACCGCCCAATTCTGACATTACGTCTCGAATTACTCGAATGTCGCTCGCATGTTACGAAACAGACACCGCGAATGTTGTTTTTCGCAGCAAGATAATATTCCATTTCCGAGTATTCGCGTACTTGCACGAACCCCTCCCCCCGATATGAAAGTTCTCGCGTTGCTCGTCGATTATTTAAACAAAATCGCGCTTCCCTTCGAGCCCTGACCATTGACACAGGCGTGACGCGCGTTATTCTTTACGGAGATAATCGGAGCTGTCCAGATTAAATTCGTCGGATAATAGATGCGACGGAGCGTCAACCTTTCACCTAATACCGACCAAATAGACGCGAGAGATGCCACACATAATTTATTATTCGACGCAGGGAATTATCTTCTAGGCGAAATCCTGCCCCGAACGATAACGAAAGCTAATCGTCCCGGCGAATAGCAAAAACTTGGTCGAGCTGTTTGTACAGGCGTCCGCGCGGTCATTAGAACCACGAATACTGCAGGAGATAAACACTTTCGGAGCAATGAAACGACGACGACGAACGAACGAACGAACGAACGAACGAACGAGGCTTCCACTTGGGCGAAGCACGTGAAAGCTGCGACTCCGTTCAACGTAAACACCATCGTTCTCGACACTTCGTCGGGCACTTAGCTGCCGAACGACTTAATAAGCGCTGCTTCCTATCTCTCGACATGTTCCAGAAAATAATGCGCACTTCTAATCGCTATCACATTCATTCTTACTATTTTAATTCATCGAACCGGCAGAATCGCCCAGCGGAATTGATAACGGACGGCTGTGAATCAACGTAAAACGCATTTCCCTTTGTGCGCGCGTAACCACGACGAAAATTACCACGCTTAAACGATATCTGCCACCTGAAATTTCCACGCGTTGGACGCCAGTCCAAGTCTATGGAAAGTAGCATCCGAGCCCGCCACGGTCAACCCTTATCGTATCAAGGTTATGATCGGCGTTATCGAATCCGCGCGAAGAAAAATACGAAAGCCGGCCCGCAGTCTTTTCCTCATAAACATCGGGTCAGATTCGTGGATAAACAAACTGCGAGACCGTTGTGGAAAAAATTGATCGAGTCGAGCGTGATACTGTAAACACGTTTGTCTGCAGTAAAAGTTTACAAATTGCTACATTCATTTTGCGCAGGGATCCATGGTACAGCGATAGAGATTTCAAACGGCATCTGCTGGCCACGCGTGTCGTTAACATTTTTAAAAACGAAACGAGACACTAGCTTTCTGTCATCGATACTCGGTCGTTTCAAAAAAAAAAGGTGCGAAGTCGCTGACAAAGGTACAAAAGGAAGAGCAAGGGGTTAAGGCTACTACTAAGTCAAATTTCACATTTTTTTCCCTATCAGAGTTATTGAAATAATAAAGATTCTTTCATAGACTAAATTCGTTTGCGAATGAATAAAACCTTTTCGTCGTTATAAAACAGCGTAAGTCGACTAATTTGAAGATTCATTACGTTTAACGTTAAAGGTGCGCCTAGAGCAGGGAAAAATAGACTTTTTGGTATAGTCTCTATCTTCTCGTGTGACACAAAATTTGGGCAAATAAACGTTTCTCGAAATAGTAATTACACATGGAAATAACATTGTCAAATATATAGGTATTTAACTACGTAATATTCAAATGTAATTGCTATTTCGAAAAAAGCTTTATCTGCCATTCCGTATTACAAGGGAATGTTTACAGACCATTTACTATTTAAAAGATCTATTTTCTTCAGCCCTGGGTACGTCATGTTACACAAGACGAGCCTGTAGCGTCACGAGAAGGATTCTCACTCACCCCAGATGATCGTGGTTCAGCTCGAGCTTCGTGATGGACATCCGCAGCTCCTTGAAGTCGTGCCGAGATATGTCCCGCAGGTTCGAATGCGACACCCTCAGCGTGATCTGTTGCTCCGCGGTGAATTTTCCCCTGAGTGCTCCGGCGAGTTGCTCGAACGAGTCCATGCGCTCGCACACCACCTCGATCCGTTCCCCGTGGCCGTGGTGGCCGGCATTGTTGGCGGTATTGACAGCGGCTGCGGCGGCCGCTGCCGGGTTGATAGCGGGGCTGGAGAACCCCTCCTGTCGGCAGGTGCACGGGCTTATCTCGCGGCGGACGGCGCAATGGAGGCTCGTGCTGGCCGCCAGCCCTAGAAGCGTGTAAAACAGCCCGGACATGGTCGTTCTAGGAGCGTGTAGACTGAACCGCGACGATCAACATCCAAACCGGCAGTAGAAAGGTCCGCGCTGGTCAACTGGCCTGATCTCGGTACAGGCCGCACGGACCATGCGCACCCCCTGCGATCCCAACCACCTCTTGCTGGTTGCAGTCTCTCTCGATCACTAACACTTTGCCACCGTACCCTCGGCTACCGGTCCGTCGACCACGGAGCACCGTACAGTCGAACACCCGTCGCCCGGAACGACCGTCTTCTTCTACCCCTTTCCGGACACTGGCGACCGACGGCGACGTTAACGAAAAATAAAAAAAAAACAAAAGACCGAGCCCTGCTTGCAAAACCCCTTCGATTCGGCCCGATTCTGATTGTCGCAATGTCAACGACAAGGGCTGCCGATCGTTCTTTTCCAAGCGAGCGAGAAGGGATGAGGAATGTGCGCGCGTGAAACGCTAGGTCGATAGAGGGTTGAAACTCCGATCTCGGAATAGTCGCACTCGAGCCACTCGTTCACCGTCACTAACTAACTCTAGACTGACACTGGTCGGACACGACTGACAGCTACGTATTATCTACACTGTCGCGATCCACACCCCGAACGGGGTATATATGTGTACATACGTATGCTCACTGCTGAAACGCGGGTGAAAGCTGGCTGCTGTGCGTCTATCTCTCCGTGTTTCTATCTCTGTCCCTTTCCCGCTCTCGCTTCTCCCTCTGTTTCTCTGTTTGTTGGTTTCTTTTTCTCCCGTTCGTGCCGGACACGAACGAGGCTTATCGTCGCCAATGGGCCCTCCTCTTGGCGCCACGAACGCGGCAGCGGCATTAAACCGCGGCGCGCCGCGCGAGACTTACTTATAGTCACAACGTCGTGCCGTGGCGCGGCGCGGCGCCGCGCCTCCGGAAGGGACTCTCCGGCTCCTCCTCAGGACTCGTACATTATGTGCGTAACTGGTGCCTCTCTTCTTTTGCCCGTTCCCTCTCGTTTTCCATCCTACACGGATGCCTCTTTTTATCGGTGATCCGTTTATCTCTCGTTAGACAGCCAGCCGGAAGCTTTGTCGCGCGAAACCAGCACACGGACCACGGCGCCGCCGCCGCGCATCGGTCCCCATTAGATACCATTCCGCCAAAAAAAGGCAACATTACGCGCCGACTACTGCCACACCGGTCCCGATTTCTGAATACGCAGAACATATAATAAAACGTCGGCGAAATTTAACGTTTGACAGAAATTGTCAACCGTCGGGAAAACGATGTCTCTGCCGCGATGAAATTACCTTTCTTCTTCGTAGCATCTCGGCTGGTTTCATTTTACATTTTAGATTGTACCTCGCTGTTAATTATTGTTACATAAAATAGATTCGGAGCGCGGTTGCCGAGAGAAATGTAAAAGATCCATAAGAATATTTACGATGAAGGATATCTTTCGAGTTCTCCTGCAATATAGACGGCAAAATAATTTTTCATCGATCGAGACTCTTGTTATACATATATATTTCATGTAAATAATTTCATCGTCATAGAAAAGAAATCTACGGATGACATTATAAGACAAGCATTGTTACCATTGGGGTAACATTCCGAGTAGGATGAGGAAGCACGTCATAGACACTCAGTCATCTGCTTTATCCAACGTTAGATCCCCAAGCTTTATGGTTGATAAATAGTTAATATAAGGTATATAACAATAATGATACAGTTTGTCGTTAACTTATCTACAGCCTTGCATATTCGCAATGCCGAATTCAAGTTTCATGCTAATATCTTCCGCGAAGTTAATTTCTACCGCGGTATAATTAACCCTTTGTCTTGTTATTTTGTTCTACCGTTTTATTTCCGCCTGACGCTCTACGCGCTCGCTCGCGCGCTGCAGAGTCAACAAATTTTCATTGTTCATGGACACCGGTAACTGTATTTCAAAGTCATCATCTAATTGTTCAGCACCTGGGAACTATGGTTTATAGTTCTAGTTTATAATTATTAATTTCGTTTATACGAACAATTTCGCAAGTGAACAATTCAGGGAGAGAAGAACCGAATCCAGTAGCAATAAGTAAATAGCTGTAAGTATATAGCTATACATACTTTTATACTTTAATTTTATAAATTAAATATTTACTTTATAATAAATATAAAATTAATATAATTTTAAAATTATATATATTTAATATAAAATTATAATAAATATAAAATTTAATTTTATACTTTAATACATACTTTTTATACTTTATTATATAGCTATAAATTTTCGATGTTTCGGGTCACACGTGTCAGACTTCGAAACGACAAACGATGCATAACTGTGCTTCACGGCGAGCCGTGTTACAACAACGAATCGCCAAGAATTTAGTATTGGACGTACTCGAGGAGCCATGAACGATGACTCAGGAAACGATCATTCAGACACCGATAAAAAAGAAAAACGTAACAAACATCTTTCGCCCAATACAATCCTAGGAATAAAAATCGTTGTATGATATAATCAAGTACCACGGTTTATCGTCGAACAAGTTGCGCAACTTTGTTCGATACACTTGTTTACCGGAAATCGGCGTCGCATGGTCAACTTGTCTGTTGGTAGTACAACGCGACAGATTAGAATTCCGCGATGATTCAGGTTTTCCATTGCAGCAAGACGGAAGGTCTTGCACCACCGACGGCGATCGCAAAGAGCGCTCGTCGACACTCTGGGTGCTCTGTCTCCCTAAAATGAAAGACGGAACGATTTCTCCTTAAAAAACGAATTTTTTTCTCCAGTGCATTCAGAATTACGCATTATCTATCCCCGGAAATGATTTCGCTCGATCGACGAACCGTTTGACTGGTAACGGTAATCCTAAGCGTTTATCAATAAGTAGTTCCCAGAAAAAGTGATAATTTAATATTATAATTGTCATATAAAAAGATATTTCTGAGATTCTCCGTTTAGTATATTACAATGATTGAAAACTCTTTTCTTTTAAATCGAAGCAAAATTGAATTCTGTTAGGAAAATTTACAAATCTTGGAAAAGAACAAGGTAAACAAGGTGCTAAG
This sequence comes from Augochlora pura, assembly GCF_028453695.1. Taxonomy (NCBI): domain Eukaryota; kingdom Metazoa; phylum Arthropoda; class Insecta; order Hymenoptera; family Halictidae; genus Augochlora; species Augochlora pura. The sequence goes on along the minus strand of NC_135773.1, from coordinate 5,432,140 downwards.
ATCTACAACATGCAATTGTCGTTTCATTGGACAAATTATCTTAATTTCTGAGGCTGCTGGATTAAAAGTGCCAAAGCGTTTCCCAGCGTAGGCGTGTTTCCTCGACGAGGATAGTACTCGCGCAGACGTTACGAGTACCGATTTATTTCAAATAACGATAATAATCGTCCGAAAAAGCGTGCTCGAGATGCTCGGTCGCCAGAGAACGGAGTCGCGGCGTACCGTTAAAAAATGTAACGCGCCAGGACAACACGGCCTTGCGGTTCGACGCGCAACAGATCGCAAACGTCCGTGGACCGTTTCGCGCGAGAACCGTGGCAAGCGACAGCCGATAATCTGCGAGCGGGCACCGCAACGATCACCAGAATCTTAGAACGACCGCCGTACCACGGGACGAAGGATCGTCGGGCAGAAATGAGAAAGAAAGAGGTGGCGAAGATTCGCGATCGAGCGTTTCCTCGACGACAGCACCGAACGCTCGGTGCCGGCGCACTGCATGTGCGAAGGCAGTGTTTGCACCGATAACGAGAGCATTGCTCAACTTTTGACCTTTGCTTAGCCGCTCCGGGCTCTCCGCAAGCTGAAAAGAAAATACCAGATAATTCGCTCGCCGGTTCGTCTCTCTCTCTTTCTTCATCGCTCGCGATCACTTCGCGCCTTCTCTCTCGCGCCTTCCCCTAACTCGTCCCCGTCTCTTTACAGAATCGTGAAGCTGCCTCTCTTGCTCCAGCCGCTAGTAAACGCGTAACCAAGTGACACTCGGACCAATACCTTGGGATGCCGGCTTGTTGTTTCGAATCTGGGCTTGGAAACTGCACGGATATCGCTCACGGTTCATGGAACAGTCGCGGAAAGTCTTTGCTTCGATCAGCAAATTTTCTGAGCAGCGCCAGCGAACGTTTGTTCCTATTTTCAAACGATTGGAAAATACTATTATGAAAATGAGTGTGGTAGATCGATGATATTTTTGAACAACATTGTTTGTTAAAATACAGATGAATACAGAGTTCTATTAATATTTTATTTCATGATGCCAATGCTCGATCATTTTGCGTATAAAGCTTTTCCATTGCAGTTCTAATTAAGCGGTAAGTAAGCTATATAAGATTTATATATTCTTTAAGGTGTTGACATTCTATGAAATGTTAATATCATATTTAAAAAATGGGAGAGGCATCCCCTTTACCCACAAAGAATTCAACAGTACAGTTTCTCAGTCGTAGCCCCTTTTAGGACGTATGGAATTTGAGAATTTCTGAAATGTGTCTCTGAAATCGCTTCGGAGGACACCTTGTACAAAACTGTTACCACGAAAATCGAAGAGAACTCAAAAATATGTCCAAACGTGTCAACGCGAGCGATCCCGCATTCTGCCGATTAATTTATAAAATCTATTAATATAATAATATTAGCAGTTCACGTGCGACTCCGCTTGATATAGAGAAGCTCGTCTTAATCCCGATTATCGGACCATGCCAGAGCGACTACGTTAAGTCCGCGCGTCTGCGACGCTCAGCGCGCTCAATGCAGAATGCTCTCGGAGCGTATACCACGTATATTTATTAATAATGATGTGCATGTGCACACGGGTTCGTCCCGGGCGCACAAGCCGCGACGGACGATTGTTGTCGTCGTCGTCGTCGTCGTCGTGTCACACCTTTATCGTCACCAGACATCTTTTCTCTTTTCGCCCGTCGAACCCCACGCCACGCAGCGTTCGCATTATCGCGATCCTCATCTCGGAACGCCAGTTTTTGGGCGGGACAGTGCCGCACAGGGGGATAGACGACGGATTTCTGAAAGTGGACGCGAACCGTCGAGAACGCTCCGTCGGAATGTCAGCGCGACGAAGCTTTTCCTCTACGCTCCGTTAATCAACTATATTTGCACGACCTACACACGCGTCGCGAACTTGAATGCACCGTGGCATTACGAGGCTCGGTCCCGTTAACGCGTCATCCACCGCCAATTATTTCATAGTTCTTCAAAATCAATCGTCGCGGAAAACTTTGTTGAGAACACTGGTAAATGCTAAATATCGTATTCTACGCGTGAAAAAAAATGTTTCTTTAATTTCAGTACGTGGTGGAATTCGATCAAAGACGTAGTGGACAGATTAACAGTACACCGTGTTGGATCATTGATCGCAACGAACACGATTCGAAGATAAATTCTTCACCCTCTTTGACAAGTTTTATAAGTCGAAAGTCGTAGATGTCTTTTCTTTTTTCGAATGAAATTCTTACGGTTACAATCGGTATACGTGATCGTGAAATGATTGTAGCAGCCGCTATTGTTCTGATTATTGCAATTCCGCCATCGCTGCAGATACTCGCTGGTCTTGCCAGTCTTCACCGGGATTGAACATGCAACAGGGAAACGGACGCGACTATTAAGAGCGAAGCTGAAGATTTGGGTAGGTGTTGAAGAAGCTGGCGCGTACGCGAGATGTTTCACGGAACATGCGCAGACTTTCAAATGATTATATCGGCGCCTGTAATAGTATCACTTTATATTTACGAAAAGACTGCAAAGAAATCTAAAAACAGAAATTAAATATAATAACCAAGTTGACTGTACCAAAAGAATATATCGCAGAGGATAAAAGTTTGTTAATGTTGCGTATCTGATCTGAAAAGCTTATTAAAGATGTGTAAGATCTATACGTTTGTCGGTGAAATGATAATTCCTCTCGCACACATGCGAACGGCTCCCGAGACCGACGATTATCTTCGCAAATTAAATCGAAAGAAAAGAATGCATCGCACAGGATTTGTATTTATTTGACGCGCTTCTACGCCGATATCATCGATCATTCAATTTTTGCGTTCAGTTCGATTGAGAAGCCCCAGCAAGCAACGAGAAATTTAGTTGACGCGATTCGCTCATTAACCCCGTGGCCGATATTAATTACGGGATCGTGACAAGTACCCTCTCAACGCTCCCTTTCGCTCATTGTAAACTGATACCGATTAATAACCGGCCTCGACGGGCGGACGTTTCTTCTTGGTTCATTGAGGCGAAAGCAAATATTTTACAATATACACGCGTGTATTATACGCGCGTCGCATTTACGCGCAACGTTCGCGCTCTGCCACGGGCGTTTCACCTCTATGAATTCCAAACAGCGTGTATCATCATCGTCGTCGTCGTCGGTGGCGAGGACTTAGAGTGCTTTACGCTCGGCTCGTATCATTAATGTTCCGTGGATTCCGTGGCAGCGTCGTCTCGCGTTCTATCGGCCGAAGACATTAAATGGATCTCGCCTTGACCACAAAGACGGACGCGAACGTTTCAAGAAATTACGCGCGTACGCAGGACGGAACCGTGCAGAACGGAAAATAAATCGAGCGGGAAAATCTATGATCAGTATTTTTTTCCCGATGATTCCGATCTCCGTGATTCTTTTTCAAATAAAACAGCCCCATTGTTCGTTAAATAGTGCCGAAGCTGACGGCTCGAAGAATTGGAAATTATCATGGAAGGATTGTATTTTACAAAGCAATGTTTCCGATAAAATCATTTTCCTTTCAGTGGATGGGTCAAGGTCATAGTACAGATCATAATACGTAGTCCGTGCTGTCACCCCTTCTCTTTGATTCTTTACATGGGCCTGTAAGCGATACGATATCTGCATATCCCAGATTCGATCTATCGGAAAAAATAGCAATCGTAACATTATTTAATTTGACGCGACACTTTCTATAATCAATCATATATGAAACGTTTTTCTTCATGGAGGTCTTTCAAGCAAGCGTGTACATATCTGAATAAGAATTTCTTAACGTTCTTGATTAGATGAAATTCGGAGGGATATAATACAAATAAAGACACACGGCCGCTCGACTCAGAAATGGATAAGTCGAACGAAGAATAAGATAATGAATACTTTACACTTACAAACATATAATATTCTAAATCCTGTAACGTTAATAATAAATTCTTTATCCTTCATCTTCGTGTAATCGGATGTATGTAACGGCGCGATTTCAGTTCCCAATGTACGTACTTTCGTTCTCGCAGAAACGAGTAAAATCATTTCGACCGGCTCTCGAGGCCAAACGCTGAACCCGCCGCGGCGACGACGCGCCAATATTTTTTTCATAGAAATCTGCGACGTGACCGTTACATTTGGCCTCTGCTATCAAGAATCCCCCGATACCGATGCCGATACCGAACTGTACGCGGACACGGTATCATGATGCCGAACGGTTCGACAAACGTCGGCGGCGGGGGGGAACACGCCGCGGCTCGATACCGAGCCCGGTGAACGGAAATTACATCACCGCCGATGATGAGGACAATGCGTATCGATTCGACAGGCCCGATGACGATTCTTTTCTCGAGAACTGCTTCGTACCGAAAGACGATTTGCCGACCGATTCGCGCCGGTAGAAACCGGTCATCTTACCACGTACCGGTGGCGTGCAAACGGGACGAGGACAAATCGATGTGTCCCGCCCTCCTCCGCGGATGGCAAATTTGGGATCCGTGACCGCTCTTAATATCGCGGGGGGGTCCGAGGAAAGGGGGTCCGATCGGGTGGCACGAGGGAGGAGAAGGCACGAGCTGCGGGGCGAGCTAACTCGATGTGTGTTAGTTAACGAATGCGAGAATGCGGCCTGGCGCCAACGCACACGCACGCGTCCGGCGTGTCACGCAGTCTTCGCTACCGGCCTCGGTATATTGGTTTATCCCTTCTCCCCAGCTTCCCTGGGTACTCCTCCCTGTTGGATAGCTTCAAGGCACGCACGCGAACTCCTCGTTTTCTTTCGCCGTGAAAAGAGCGAACGGCGAAAGCGAAGAGGGAAGAGGACGAGAAAAGGTGGCGGTAGCCAGTAGCTGTTTCGAGTAAGTAGAGACATTAAGGTGGCGCGAAGATAGTCAAAGTTCTGCTCACTGTTTCGAATTCTTTCACGGATCGCCTTCGATCTATCGTTTAATCGTTCGTTTCTTATGCAATCACGTAGCTACCGAAGAGAAACCAGGCTGCGGCCGGCAGGACTCCAAGGTATCGAAGCTGCGCTCGTTATCATCTGCGCTTCTTCGCAAGATGATTGAACCGTGTTCGCAAGCGCGCGAACCAGAGACAGGCGTGACGAGACGTGAGATAGCAACGAGTCGAAGCTATGAAATTTACGTTTCAGACCTATTCTGGGTAACGCGATAAGTACCGAAACGATTTTCGTTCGCGATCGTTCGCGGTCGAATGATGATAACTTTGAATTTAGATGCACTCGATCGTCTACTTTACCCGTAAGAACACTGTTGGTTGTTGCTGTACATCGGCATGTAAATCACATGTTAATTATACACTTCTACGATTCGTTATAATTCTAGGTATATAAAACGCATCGGTAGGCAAAAGGACTTTTCACTACCACTATAGTATACCAATCGCTTCTTATGAACCGTCAATTATTTTAGCAACGAAACGAAGGTTACAATATGGAGATAATATATAAAAAAAAAATTCATAATAAAGAATTATTCAACTCGCAGTCTCGAGCACGAAAGTGTGAGATGGGTAAATCAAATGTTGATTAATTCGCGTGCCAGGCGTCACATGTTCCCCTGTTCGCGTATCAAACGCAGTAAACTCGATGATACCTTTACAAAAGGAAAACCAAGAGATCAACGTTCTATTTGTTTCATATTTTATCTACAGACAATGATTATCGACGAACTGTAAAAGAGGCCACGCGAGCAAAGTTACGGCTGGTAAAACCAACGAAACACGCTAAATCGAGATAGCTGCAACTACGCGCAATTAGGAAGCTACAATTACGACTAGCACAGCCAAAACTGGTATAAAAAAGAGAACTCCAAATTTTCTAGGGCAATTTTAAGTATCGCCGATCATCGAAGCCATTCGAAAATTTCCCTACGACAAATATATTATGGTTTCGGTAATTGTAGATGAAGAGATGGCCGATTGTAAAATGGTCGCGGGCAGCACCGGCGCGAAACAAGACCGAAACTCGGCGAAGATCGACGATATAATTGTAAAAAAGAGCTGACCGAGAACCGCGTGGAATGAATATATTTTTTTGGAATGTTGAGAGCCCCTGGCTCAGTATGTTTATGATGGGATTTAAAAGAAGCATCTTTCTTATCTTCGTCCGACACGGCTACGGGTGAATTTCTCGGTTTTTCAGTTCTATCGGTCTTATTGGGCCTTTTTCTGCTCGGACGCCGGGGCGCCGGGGCCCGCTACGGTATGAGGCGAGACGCGCCGTCACTTCCTGCATACAAAACTGAAGCACCATTAACATTCTTCTGTGGTGCACGATCGGCCGTATTATCTTCCACCGATATAAGTATGTACACGTGCATACGCATACAAAGGAACGCGTGTACTCTCGCATATTCGTGTGGCTCAGTCGATGCCCTAATCTGAATAATGCGATCGACCTGCCATGAATCTTCCACCGCTTCTCTTTTTCATCCGCGGCGTGGATCACGCGATGCCCGTCGAGGCCCGATCTCTGGATTTCGTTGCGTTCAACGGTAGCTCCTGGTCGTCCACCAAAAACGATCATCGAGAACTATTCGTCCCTGATTACGATCCATGTTTACCGATCAATCCTCGCCTGTGGACAATACCAACAGAAAGAAATCGAACGCAAAGATAATTTCGAAACGAAATCGCACGAGGTGTACCCCTATCGTCGACAATAATTTATATATTAAATCGAGTTATAAATCACTTTAATAGATCTATTACCACGAAAGTATGTGTAATCCGTCATCTTATGAAACGACTTAATTATTTCGTTCTATTATTTCATACAACAACGGCCAAGCTACACCCGAGTCACGTTATTTTACATAATAATTAGTTGTGCATGAAATAACTCTAGCCAAAATACTGTAAATATTCTATCGGTTATCTACCAATAATTTATGAAATACCTAGGCATTGCGTAGGTATTATAATATTCAATGGTAACATTTCAACGTTATTTATCAATAATAAAATAAATATTTTTTGTCATTTAATTATTTATGTATGCGTTATTATTCGAAGAGAATCGTTGCTACTTATCAGGTAGCTCGGGTCTGACAAGTCCATTTCCCAGAAACAAAAATGATTTACGACTTGACTTAATGTATTTATTTATTACATGCACGAATGTGGTAATACTACGGTATCTAAATATGAAATAAAAGTAAGAATAAAATCGTGGAAGAAAGAAACGAACAAGAAAGCATGATTTCTTGCTTCGTCTTCTTTGGGAGAAAATGGATGCACTACTTACTCGTCATGTCTGCGATAACAATTAGATTTTGAAGTTTTGTGCCATTGTATCCTAGGTGCCCAGAATTCGGTAAATTATATCCTTTCCTTTTTGTTTCCATTATGCCTGAACGCAGTGTTCGAATTCATTACTGCTTGCTTGTAATGTGAAAATTACGATAAAATTTATTAGTTGAATGAGAATACAATATCGTATTAAAGAATAGATCAAAATTATTGGATGTTCAAATCGTAGGTTAATAAGGTATTTGACACAGACTAATAACGAAATGTGGCGTCATCTAACGTACAACATAGCAATGATTTGGATCATTCTGTCGTATCAACTTCAGATACTTCTGTCACAGGCGAGGTATAGTCTGTCAATAATAATAATTGTCGGTAAAATGGATAACTAATAATATTAAATAAAATAGAAATTTACAATATCTCCATTCGTTACAAACGCTTCGCGAACCCGGCCGTAGACCGTGCGCACTTTAATTTTCTATTTGACGGAACTTAGCGAGGTATGTTACTCTAATGTACAGATTTCCTCCTCCGTTTGAAATTATTCAAATTGACGGAGTGTCACGATGTAATAGAAGACTTATTTATAGAATTGAAAATGCGCAAAGAAAGAATTATATATCATGTTTTCTGCATTAATAACTAAAAAAATTTAAACACTATGTTACGTAATGGTTGCACTAATAATTTAGTGCGACGGAAACATTGTAGAGTATTAGAAATATATTTCTGGATGTTGACAAATTCCATCGTGGATAATATTTGTCGGTATTGCAGAATCATAATGATTCAGATCAATTTTTAGACGCGTCACAGGATACTCCGTGGGCGCGCTACGTCTAGGGAATAATTTTGCCAATGTATTGGCAACGCCCATAGTGTCGCTGGTAAAGCGAATTCTGGGTAAAATAACGTGTATCGTGTCGACTGTCGCTGTGAAATTTCGACGTTGAGTTCCTTAAAAAAAAAAAGGATAAAAATCGACGCGATAGAATTTTATTACGTAATTTCATTGTAAAGCTCGATCTATTCAAAAAGAAAAACACAGTTTTTCGTGCTTTGAGTATTACACGTTTCTTTTTACTAGCTTGTTAGTGACTAATTGTCGTTTGCAGTTCTTGTACCTGCGTGCTTGCATGAGTGTTGCAAGACAATTCCGTTTTACGCGTAGCCACCGTCTTAATATTGTTATTAGTTTTCCAAAATTTTCATCTTGCAGTTTCAGTTAAGGCCGATCAAACATGATTGACCTAACAGTAAAGACTTTGGATTCACAAAATCATGCATTTTCTTTGGAAGACGACGTAAGTACTACTTACTCCTTTGCATTTTTCAAGCCAACGAATTTCCATCTCTGCATGTTATGACTTTTTAACGATATTGCTAGCTGCAAGATTCTCGGAATTTGATATTACTGCCTTTTATGGTATAACTCGCGCATTTAGAAACTGTTACTATGCAAACAGTAACGTTTCCTGATCGTATATATCATACTCTTAAGTAATTTATAATGTTTAAGTCCAAATGTTCGTCACTTTTAACCTATTATATGGATTTCTGCTTCATTTTAATTGATCCTTGTTTTAACATATCGTTAATAACATATGGAGATGAATTTCAGTAATGCACATAATCTATATATCATCGGGCAGATTTATTCAAGTTTTAACTGTTTCATATTTGACAAAAGACATCAATCTCTGATGTATTAATTAATTAGTTCACACAACAACATAAAATCTAGTTGTATCAATTTTACATAATTATAGAATGATGTATCAAACAAAATAATTAATTATTCGATGGTCGATACCTTGTGGTAAAACCAAAGAAGATAGAATATGTAGTCAAACATGTTTTATAATATACTGTAAATAAATAGATATTTCTATAATGTATAAAAATTGTTTCTATTCGTATTTTTCAAAGCAAATTACTGTACGAGGCTTCAAGGAACACATAGCAGAATCAGTTTCATTACCAGCAGACTCTCAAAGACTTATTTATTGCGGTAGAGTCCTTCAAGATGACAAGAAGTTAATTGATTATGGTAAAAAAACAATTTTGTTGCAATTGTGAAGATAAAAAATATTTTGAGCTACGCAGTGATTTGAATAATTGTTATATAGATGTCAATGGAAAAGTTATACATTTGGTGCAACGTGCACCGCCACAACCTGGTCAAAGAAGAAACGATGGGGCTCAAGGCCAAGGCCAAAGTGCTGGGGGACCAGGTTGGCAAAATCAACAAAGAACACACTACAGAGTTACAAGAACGCAAATGCATGGTAATGCCATGTATGTGGGTGCAATGGCTGTACCAGCAGAGATGGTTGAAGGACCTGGTATGATTGTTTGGTTTTTTGAACAGTATAATCCATAAAAAGTATACAGAAGTACGTTATTTCTACTAATTTATATTGAATTTTTCTAGGAGTACCTCAGTTGAGCAACAATCTATCACGTTGCCGCCTGCTGTTGGCAGAAAGAATGCTACAACGTGCAAATGCTCTCATAGACAGACTTCCAGATCAGAACGGTGCAGAAAATACTTCTTCTTCGTCTTCTTCTTCTTCTACTTCTGCTATGCCTGAAACTAGCCAACCACCAACCTTAGCTCAGCAAATGCATGTACAACAAATAGAAACAGAACATTTGTGAGTACAAAGAAACTTCTCTACCAATTGTAAAAAAAATACAAAAAATAAATTCATATATTATTCAGTCCTTTTAGTAGTACTGATGGTAGAGGAATTAGTGGCACCAGATTACCAGAAACTATTGCTGCAGCAATTGCAGTTGCATTATCTGCAGCTGGAGCAAGTAATGTTACATTATATGGAGGTATGTATACAACCAGGAACTGCATATAATGATGTTACATATTTATTTATATATGTAATTGTAAAATAAAAAAACAGGAGGTAGTGAAGACAATGTGGAGGCAACACCAGCAAATGATGCCAGTGAAGAAAACCAGCCACAACCGGATATACAACAGCCACAACCATCACAATCTGCTGAACAACAAGCAGCTCCATCTCAGTAATAATTTTTATGAGGATGTTAAGTCCCTTTAGTATGTGACAGTTACATATTTGTTCATATTATTTATATTATATTTCTAGACTGCCGCGACCTCCAATGATGGCACAATTACTGACGCAATTAATGGATACTCAACATAATTTGCGAACTTACGTTGACCGTTATCGCCAGCTTATGGTAGAGGATCGAGTATTACCTCGAGGAGTAAGTATATCAAGTTCTCCAGTAAATCTTGCAAACAAATTATTAGATATTTACCAATCTTGTCTAATAAAATATTATCAATATATGTAGGGAGGACCAGGAAGTGTTGAAGAAAGTCAAAGGATAGTGAATGTTGTTAGTGAAAGCTTACATTATTTGTCTCATGCTTGCCATGCATTAAGTGACATAAGTGTTGATATGAGTCAAGAACCACCCAGAAATCTGAGATGTAGACCGATTATTATTCAACAATCGACGATTTTACAGCCTGGAGTCCCCATTCAGGTAGAGGTACAGCTAAATAGATTTATATATTTCAATGTTTATATTGAAGTTATTAACTATCGACTTATGTATAATGATAATATTTGCAGACACATTTTAGTATATATGGTCAAAATGCAAATAACAATAATACTAATGAGGAGAGTAGTCAAAGTGCAACTACAACTGCCCAGACAGAAACAAATGAAACTAATCCCGAAGGAAATAATCAACAACAAGAACAACCGCAATCACCATTTGGTAAATTATAATTTTGTTAAAAAATAAACAAAGTGTCGCATGGAATAATAAAATTATTCCTCAGGTGCAGTTTTCAACTTACCGAACGATATGGTAGTGATGGAGGTTAGCCCTGAAAGTAACATGGATACTGCATCTGGAAGTGAACAGACTCAGTCTGGTGAAACTAATAACAACAACAACAACAATAATCCTGGTAAGTTCTGAATGAAAAATGTTTCTTGCTATAATTTTTACAATTTATGAATTAGAATAATCTAATTTGTACAAAATTATTACGTTATCCTTGTAGGAAGAATAAGTGGTCCTGCCGGTGCGTTTGCTTGGAGTTCAACGCCACCACCTGACTTTATACGAAACGTGATACAAGCTGTCGCTGGTCATGTGATCCATGGTGGCATTGGTCCTTCCACAATTACGACTCAAAGTCTACCAACTGGAGCGCAACAAACAGTTTCATCGCACGATGGAAATACAAATGCTGGACAAAGTACGCAAGCACGGTATGTTCATAATATATTCTATTTACGAAGCATTATTGTAATTAGACTCCTAATCAAGTTCAATTGGTGTTATCGATTTCAGAAGTAACGTTGGTACTCATCCTACCACATCAACGCAAACCAGAAGTACGTCGCGGCAGCAAGCACATCCGTTAAATGTTGGAATGAGTGTAGGCCAAGGGTTTGAATTTGACCCGTTTCTTCCTTGTAATTCACATCATATCCGACGAGCACCATCTGGAACGTCCAATACAATTACCTCAATGTTGCAAAGAGCTCGAGCAAATCAATCGCCTATAACTGAAGTTCAGCCTCAACCTCAGACTGGTATATAATTAGAATAACTATTAATAAGTAATTATAGACTGTTGAGTTTAAATAAGGTAAAATTAATATTAAAACTATTTTCAGCAACAACTTTAATTACCACCAGTAACACTAGCACTACAAATACGGTTTCAACAACTGTTACCAATAACACAACTACTACAAATAGTACTTCAACTACTAATTCTGCAAATACCACCACAACTACTAATACAACATCGACGCCGACCGCATCATCTTCTACATCGTCGTCGTCTTCTTCGTCATCGCCATCTACATCATCATCACATGCAAATCCCGTTATTAATTTAGTGCATCAGATACTAGGAGGAGCGATGGATGAGACAAGTGCGTAACCATTGCAATAACATAAATGAAACACTACAATATAAAGTATTAATGTATATCTTCTTGTTAAATTGTAGATCCTGATACCGACGAAATTAATTTTAGGTATTCTTACTGTATGCCAGATTTAGGACCGGTAGTAGACATGATGTTCGTTGCTTCTTTGAATTACATAACGTTGTTAATATAACAATTAATTATGTAAAATGCAAGTACCATTAACATTATCTCACTTATCAGGGCCTTGAATTATGGTCAGAGACAGGCTGCAGGAGCACGTCCACAAAATGCAGGATCTGTAGTAACACTATCCACAATACTGTTTGGTTCACAGGATCCAGAGGTTAATGAAGAAAACTTCCTTCTGACTCTAGCCTTATTAGTGGTAATTAGCAAACATATTATTTATATTCAATATTTTATACTGCCTTGTATAATGATGACAAGAATAATTTGATTTTGTTAAACAATTAGGTACAAAACATGACAATACCAGATTTCGAAAGCTTGCAACAGGGAGATTGGAGACCAATTTGTCATCATAGAATGGCATTAATGGCATATTTATTCCGTACTTTCCCCGATATTACTGCAACAGAAGTTGAAGAACGGGCTGTGAACCGGTTGTTAACACAACTTAGACCACATTTGCAAAGTCTATCGGCAAAGTTCGATAGTAATATTGAACATAACCATTTAGATATGTGCGCAACCACAGAATGTTTGCTTCAATACCATCTCAAACATATAGTAGAATTACTATTGGATGATAGTTCGTATACTTATTTATAAATTTCTTATATTACAGCAAGTTTTACCTAACAGTATTGTAATACAAATTTTTTCTTGAAGGCGTTAGCAATATTGTTTTTGCGCAACAAGCTATCAGTATTCTACAGACTTTGAGAAGACAATACCAAACAATACTCGGACTTTATCGTTCTAAGGAAGCTGTATGGAAGGTGAGACGTATTGTAAGATATTTTCTGGTGAGTTACGTCATTCATTTAATATATTAATCCTGTATACTTTTTTTTTTAAGTACGTAATACTACATTTATGTTTCGCTTAGACTGAGACGTTACAAGGCTATGAACCAATTTTCCAACATTTGGTACGAGAACTAGTGTTACCCGTATCTTTGGTTAAGGTATATCCTCCACAACCTACGGCTGATCTTGTTTCCTTCTTGAGATACAAAGAGCCAGACTCTGATACAGAACAAGAAACAGAGGTAAATTATATAGATAAATTTTGCTAATTAAAAGTAAGATTTGGAAACAGTAAATAAATGTATGTCACTATAGCCTATGGATACTAAAGTTACGGAAGAAAAAACTACTTTAGTACTACCACCGCCAGAAGATGGAGAAGAAATTCCAGAAACGTTCCTAAATCATGAACAATTACCTTCAGTAAGTCTGTTTGTTGCTATCTCTGCTTTACACATATTTACATTGGAATCATTTGAAATAAAAAAATACTTTTGCATTATAGGATTGGGTACCAATCATAGCTCGGGATGGCGTAAGGCAACGTCGTCAGTTGCAAATACAAGGCATGACAAACGGAGGCGTAGGGGCATTCAGCGATGCCTATTTAGGCACACTACCTACTAAACGTCGTAAATTAATTGAACAACAAAAACCACGGTTATTGCTTAGTCCCACGCCTAATCATTCTGCAATATCAGCATCCATAGAACTTTTAGTCAGAGAAGGTGTAACCCGTGCAGGTGTTGAAGAAGTTGCTGGCGCTGCAGTTGCGGTCGCAGTAGATCCTGGTGTCAGACGTGCATTTGGTCAAGCGATTAGAGACTGCTTAAATCCACGCAGATACGAATCACCAGATTTTCCAGATCCCTTACGTTTTCCTGACGCTACTAAATATTTTGCAGATCAAGATAGTACACCTAAACAATAATTCATTCTAAGCACAAATCAGTTTATTATAACTTAGAGTAATTATAAAGAAGACACCAGGTAGCTTTAAAGAAGTGAAAAATTGCAGCGACCAAGGAAAACATAAGATATATTCACAACGTATAACCACAAATATTATTAATAATTGTAACTGTATACGCGAGTTTAATTAAAGACACAATGACTTTGATAAATCTGAAACATTTTAAGATTATGTCATACAATGGAATATTATGTAAAACTTTTCGTTCAACGACATAGCTTGTAGTCTTGTGACGTACTTCTAATATTTCGGTGTAAAAATATGTTAAATAATTAATGCTGTACTTGTACGTTATTAAAAATTACGGTATAATCAGCTCCTTCTACTGTTCCATTGTATAAGAACACCTACACATTTCCATCGCAAGTACATTGTAAATTTTGGCGGGTTTCCACCTCCCTCTAAACAATATCGTCGTCAAGCTTCGCAGCCGAAATGAATCATCGACGTATCAACACTGAGCTGAAGATCTCCATCTTTTTTACCGGTAGAAAGAAAAGTACGGGAAGAAGTAAAGGCTACTGTTAATCGAAAAAAATATAAATCGTAATTCAACATACACATAATATTGCCTAAAATTCAATCTACTATGTACAGAATGGTTTTCGATCTCATCACACGGCAATGCAACAACACTTTTTCATCTCACATGCAACATTGTCAATAAAGCACTTCTCATCCTCTGAAATAGAAGATAATTTTATATTAACTTTCGTCTACATTTCCACATTGTTTCTCCTTTACAAAACTATTTCTGTACAAAAGTTATGCCTGGTCGCGAAAACGTGAAGATCTATAGTCAAATGTTGAATTTATTTTCATGTCTCGTATAAGTTAAAAGCTAACCTCCTAATAAGTAAACTAATTATACATGGTGTCCCCCAGCTAATTACCGTTTAGTTTATTTGTACATCCTTGGATTATCCCCAGGTCTTATTAAATACCGATATCGAACTTGCTTTCTTCTGAATTTTCCAAATATGAAGACGGACATGGCATCCCGTTTCAGAATTGCGAAATAGACTTGAAATAACCTTGAAAAGTAAGTTAGAAAATTTTTGTTGCGTAGTGACAGTCTACATAGAAAACGACAGAAAAAATGTTCGTGTACATCTTTACCCTATCACGTACCATAGTTATATCAAACGGAACTTATCTTGGGACACCCTCTATACAAACAATAATGTATATATCGATGATACAATTAAATGCATTACATAATGTTTTAGTTTTAACATACGAGCATGTTTAATTGCTCTTTATGGTCGACACGACAATCGTTAATCATATTCTGATACCCGATAATGAATTTATGTAAATTGCAATGATCGCCGTTTAAGTTCTTCGTATTTGGTCGGAATTTCAACGGATTGCGAGATATCTCAATACAGAACCCTCGGGATTCCGAGTAATATACATATACAAGTTCGTTCCTTTGAGCTCATAAATTCATTGGCCATTTGTCTTCTTTTGTAGCTGTCGCCATCTCCAGATTTCGTTGATATTCTTTCTCGTCGTTTTGAAGTGCCCGCTTTTACATTCTCGTTTACCGTACACACATGTTTCCACGCCATTTTCGCGCGTTCCCGTTTCGTTGAATATTTACGACACGATTAGTCAGCGACTTCGCAATTTACGAGGTAACTGTGAACGAACGAGCTTTTATTTCGCGCGCCCCGAAACCGTCAGCGTATATTTTCTGTTTAGCGCGAGAAGGACCGAGAAAAAGGATCACGGCGCGTTGATTGGTTGAAATATACTTGGAAGCGGATTGATAAGCGACTACTGACACTCAGTTTATACCAGTCTGCGGGAACGCTATTGTCATAGAAACTTGGATAATAAAGGCACGCATGATTTTTGTTTCGGCAAACGTGTAGACGATCCAACGTTTTAGGGTCAGGTACAAACGAACCCGACACCGTTCGACTAGAGTCAAGCGACACCTGAGATCAAATTCGAAGGCCTTGCGACATTCGAAGATGCGCAACACCGTTGACATTGTGCTCCAACGATTCTTACCGTTTAATGGCACAGCTGCATACGATCCAAATGGCAAGAATCATCGGGGCATTGTATGCACAGACCAAACAGTTGATGACAGCGGCACGTTGCCGGTGTGTGAAGAATATTTGCCTAGAATTTATGTAAAACATCGGGCGAGCATCTTTCAAACAAACGTTTGTAAACACGGCGGGTGTAAACTTCCATATCGACGCTAAGTTACCGAAGCGTTTCAAAATTCGAAGCCATCGAGTTGGAACAGAAACACGTTCCGTGTATTCAAGTATTATTTTCGATTTCGTTTCGGTGGGGAGGGTAGAACAGAGGGAGAGAAGAGGGGATCAAGAGGGCTTATCGGCGTAACAACACATTAGATTGTTTACCAATGCTGATCGTTTGTCCATGGTATCAGGTGTAGACATTCGACGTGAAGACTCGATAAATCAGTTATTGCGTAGGCATTGTGTAAATGTTGATAAAGAAGTTGGCACTTGGTCGACACGTTACGAAATTGAGTCGAGCATCTGGCATCGCTCATAAGCGATCGGCACATTTCACTTTTTCTCCTTCTGTTTTCAACGAGCCTTGCATGGCACTGAATCCGTATACGTGTATGTAACAGGTGCATTGTTGCTCTTCGGAGACACGAGTTCTCTCTAAACCGATAACAACGTTGCGTTGCGTTTCGAATGTTTATTCAGACATGTATCGGTTGCAGTATGTTTACCATTTGGAATTCAAAGTCAAATAACAAGTACGCCGTTACTTTTTCGTGATATCTGCATTATAATTCTTCTTCGCTCTTCACCTTTAGTTTTTCCCATTTTTTTTTGCTGTACTTTCAACAAGGTTAGTTGATTGAAGATCTTCTGTTCGACAGCCAACAAGATCGCAATACAGATTATCTGCCGCTTGTTCACGTTAAAGATGGATCTCGTCGTAGTAGCAATGATAGCGCGTCTCGTCACGCAATGAACCTTTGATTAGCTCAGTCTAAGCCGGGTAGAAGTATACCACCTTACAACCTACACGATCATGAGGCCTCTGTGTCATACTGTCGAATGAACTGCGGTGTTAAAATTTCATATCCGATTTTCCGAGTATTTTTACTCAGGTATACGAGAAGCTCGGGTACTCGAGTACCTATGAGACAGCCGATTAGTCGAGTATCTAATAAATAAGGTCTTACATCTGTTTACAAGAGCTACTATTCAATTTAGCACTTATTATAAATCTCTTTTATTTGTAATTAATGTTCTGCGAGTATACCGAGTCCAAGCATGAATCTAGTTATGATAATAGAAATAATAAATTTAAATACAATTAGTTACTAAACCGTTAATCATCTGATATTTTAAAAAATTAGAGAACACGATTCGGATATGTTTTCTATTTTCAAAGAAATCAGAAGTACACAAAACCTGTATCTTCTAGAGTCTGCAGACGAGACTATTGTCTGCAATTGAATTCTTTAAACAGGTAACCGAGTACACGGTCAGCCGGCTATCTCGTGAGATAACCGTGTGTCCGAATGACTTTCGTATGACGTGTGTTTTATGGATAACCTAGGTATTTCATAAATCGCAGTTCTAACTCAAAGAGTCTAGACATTTGAAAATCTAGATGGTGTTGAAGCCGTATATCGCACCGTACTCGATAGAAATCGATTGTACGGTACGAAAAATATTTCGAACGTTTCACCGGCAGTCTCTCACGTGCAGGAAACTACCCTCGCCGCGTCGCCTAAGTCGATACTTCCATCGGCACCGGCTATAGCTCGTCCGTTGCGCGATAAAATTCAGCTCGCGCATGGCGGAGGAACGAATTAAAAACGGTCTCGTAAAAAGAGAAGAAAGGAGGGGCGGATGATTTAATGGCAGGGTGGGCGGGAGATTCGCGCCAACCCTTCTTGTATTTAGAAAAAAAAAAAAGAAGAACGAAAGAAAGCAAAACGGATTTCCCTTCCTCTACCAGTTGCCACTCGCTAATAGGCGCTCGTTAATATTGCGAGTGCCACTCTTGAATATCGAAGAGAGGTTTCTACCTTCCCTCCCTTTTTTCAGCGTTTCGTCCGTTCAGTTTCCTCTCGCTTCTACTGCCTGACTTCTCCCTCTTTCTCTCTCTCTCTCTCTCTCTCTCTCTCTCTCTCTCTCTGCGCGGCGCGGTTTCCCTTTCTCCCCCGCCGCAACGCCAACGTTCGTCGGATTAAGGTATAATGAAATTACGAGGGTCACGTCATTTTATAAAACGATCGTTAAGCGTCGAGAGTGTTCGCTTGCCGTGGCTCTCGTTGAAATGACACCGCATTGAAAACGATCGATCGAAATCTCTGGCGAAAGAGCTCGCCGCGTCGGAGAAGGGGGCTGAATTTCCGTACGGCGGGGGCAGGAGGAGCGCGTGGGCGGGGGGAGGGGGGGGGGAGAGGAGAGATGGAAAGTATGCGGGAAGGTAACCGGTAGGGGACGACGCGGGAGGGTGGCGGCGACGGTAAGGGGGTTGGTTACGAAACAAGAAAAAGAGAGAAAGTGAAGTGCAATTTTATGTACAACACCGGTACGCTAATAAATCGCCGCTTTTCCCCTTCCACCGTGTCGGTTGTAAAATCGATTATTAATTTAATCCGGACGTTTTGACGGAATATATATTGGAATTCCCGAAAATCTCCGCAGGAAAACGATGCGCATTGACATAGGTTGTTATGAACGCGCCGTCATAAGCGCACGCGGAATTTTATGAACACACGCCCCTGTTAACATTCCGTGTGCCAAAATTCATTATAATTTATTGATACGTTGAATATATATCCGGTCGGCCGGCGTTCGCCGTTCCCCAAAATAATGACGCGCGTCGGTGTGTTTCAGTTTTTCTTTTCCGGTTTATTTCGACCGGTACGTCACCACGTGCAGAACCGGCGACCGCGGCCGCAGAGCGTGCACCAGCAGCTGCCATAATGGAAAGGCTGGGCCAAAAATTAACTCACATTTTCACGGCGCAAACATTGAATTTTCTTTCGTCGAGGTCTCGTTCGCAAAAATCAGCGTAAACTTTTTGCGATTGTATGTTACTTCCAACGCGATTTTTATAACTTGTACATTTCCGGTTCCCGCAGCCATTACCGAACAAAATTTACTGACAAGCACACGATTTTCCAGACGCTATTTCCATTTCGTAGAGCGTACACGATTCGGTCAATAACTCTTTACAATTTACCACGAGTCCGACTCTAATTCCGAAACATTACGAGTTTCGTTTGAGTAGAATTATTTTAAAATTGGGGAGGACGTAGAAAAAACGTGAAGATGACAATTCTCGGAATCGAGGGTTGCTCTGTTTTTCTAAAATATGTCTATCCGAATATCTTGTTTGTTCAACGTGCACGGCGCAGGGTTTCGCAGATGGTGCGCCCAGCCCTGGCCGTCTGCGCTGTACATATGTACATACCGTGTGGTGAATTTTTGAGGATTTCGTCAATGAAACCCGGGTTCTCGCTAAAACCGAGCCATCCGCGAGTCGCCGCATTCGTAAATACACTCGTAACGATATAATAGCCTCTGTCGGTGAATTCGTTAGATCGAGCGCCGGCGCGTCGCGAACGTCCTCGAGCTTTATTAATATTGTTTTTCGACGTGATTAAACAAGCCCGCGGTTGAACGGTCTGAACGATCACGGAACGCAAGCCGATCGCCGAGGATCGTGCACGTAATCGGCCGATCGTCGGAGATCGATTCGAATGGCTTAACGGAATGGGGCAAGAGTAATTTCATTTGCAAGTAACTGGATTCTTTTCGCCCTCTGTCTTTCCCTGTTCACTCCACCCCGTTCAGGCCGCTATCCTCGAATTCTTTCCACTCGAGGAAAATGACAGGTGTATAACGGCGCTTTGCGTTGCAATAAGGACATCGCCGACGCGGGCGGATACTTATTCTCCCGTTCGAGACGTGAAACAGAAAGAGAGAGAGAGAAGGCAAGATAAAGTAGCGCATAGACGTAGAACGAAGCGAACGGTCGAGGACTGTACAGTCCGTGGCAGTCGAGTCCGATTTGACAAAACTTTTTCACGGCGGGGATAACACCTTCGTTGCAGTTGTCAACGAAACGGTTGGGCTACCAGGAACGATATCGTCGAATGGACCCGCGGCTGCCCATTGTCGTGGCTAGGAACAAGAGGATTTTTCGGAGTCTGGGAGCGAAAGGCGTTGGTATTAATTGGCTGGACCAGTCCGTGTGGAGTGGCCCGAGAACGCGAATGCTACCACTACCAGCATCGGAACTATCACCGCCACTACCGCCGGCAACGTTATTCTCCGGTTCGAACGTTTTCCGTGGTTCGTGCCACGGAAATGTTCGTTCATTTGGTGACCGTACTGCCTTCTCTTTCTTCTTTCTTCCGCGACCCCCGGGGTCGTACCCTCTTCTTTCTTCGAGCCCCTACCACGAGTTCGAAACTCGAGGAGAGGAGAGAGAGATGGAGAAAGGGAGAGTGAGAAGGAGAGAGGGACAGAGAGAGGGAGAAGAAGAGAGAGAGAGAGAGAGGGAGGGAGAGTATAGGCCGCGCAGTGTAGCCGTGTCTATACACACGTATACTGGCACGTAGAAAGGCATAATAAAGGTCGGGGAAGCAGTCCGCGCGGACTTAACGGTCGGCT
Source organism: Augochlora pura (assembly GCF_028453695.1). Classification (NCBI taxonomy): domain Eukaryota; kingdom Metazoa; phylum Arthropoda; class Insecta; order Hymenoptera; family Halictidae; genus Augochlora; species Augochlora pura. The sequence goes on along the minus strand of NC_135773.1, from coordinate 5,411,300 downwards.
GTCAGCGGTGCACCACGTGGAAGCCAGTTGGTCGGAGTGACTGCGGTCTTCTGGCAGGATTGGCCTTTTTCGTTCTCGATTACGCCTCTTTATTCGCCCACTGGGCGTCGCCGGGGATTTTTCCGTGCTCAGGTTGGCTGTTGGTGCAAGTCCCCGTCGGTCATAGGCCGTTTCGACGGTTTTTCCAATGCCGACGGATCCCGGAGTCCGCGCGGACTGCGCCGAGGCCGAGGTTAAGACGCCTTGGCAATCAAGTAGAACCTCGGGCAAGCAGGGGCGGTTATGGGTGGTTATCGGAAAGGGGGTGCACCACCGAGTCCCTCGGTGTGTAGAGGAGGAGAGGATGTTCGAAGGCGGCCATATTTAGAGAAGGAAATCAGTGAAGAGCATTTCGCGCCGTGTACCGTGTTCTACCGTCTGTCCTCGTCTCGCACTCGATACGCTGATCCCCCTTTCCTCTTCTCGTCCTTGTCCTACTATCGGCGGCGCGGCGTGTCTCTTGTTCCTCCTTCTTCGAGCGTCTTTACATACCGCTGTCTCTGCGCCGCACCGTGCCGCACCGCACCGCGCCCCGCCGCGCCGGTTGAATTTTGACGGATGAAAAGTAACGGAGGTCGTCGGAAACGACCGCGGTTTCTGCTCGCCGATGGGGAATTATGGTTTTGCGGCGGCCGACGCGTCTCGACGATCATCGGCCCGCCAAAAGACGAATCCGGTGCGTTGTCCCTCTTCGCTGCTGCGGTAGAACTCGAGACTCCGCGCTTCCACTCTTCCTCTCTTCAGGGACTTTCCGACCTTTTAGCACGCACGTTATCTGCGGTACTTTACGCACTGCGAAGAACACGTCGCTTCGCGTCTTCGCCGACTTCGACGATCGGTTTTTATTGGGGGAGCGGAGCCGAGTGGGGGGGCAGCAATTCGCGGTGTTTGTCATTAACCGAGTATAGGGTGCCACGTAGACGCAGCCACGGAACTTTACGGCCTCGTCGTAAATAGATATACCGCATCGGGGAAACTATTGTCTGCTATTTGATTCAACGATGAGACAGGAGCGTGCTTCATGATTTTCCATGGACTATACGCCGTGCCGCGCTGTGCTGCGCCGAGCCGAGCCGAGCCGAGCCGCGCCGGCGGTTTTCTGTAACGTTTCGCTGAGCGCGTGTACACTTTACCGTCGCGTGTTCACAAGCCTTCAGAGAACCACCCTCTTTGCTAGCCGCAGTCAGTCCCCACGGGCAAGTATGTAGGTACACGAGACCGCGTATGTATATTCGTTGCGAATAACCAGTGGCGTAGAAAAGATTGGGCTCAGCGTTTCGTTGAATTTAAACACGGGATCGTTTAATCGCTCGCTTTTTGTAAACTCGGCTGTTCTTCGACGTTGCAGCCTTGTTTTAAGGTTGCACATTTTTCAAAAACGACCCTGCGATAATATTTCCGATGAAAATCCTGCTCGCGTATCGATCGGTCCGGAATCACGGCGAACTTAAATCTCAATAGTATGTACGAAATATATTGCTGTTATCGAAGAAAAGGCGATTGAATTTCCATCATATTCGCGGCACTCTTCTGTGCCGGTCGATATTTTGCTATTGACTGCTACGTGAGATGTTTAAGAAAATTGCTTACAAAAAGGTTTCGTAGCTTTGTTCCAATATTTTGCATATTTTTCCGCGAAAGAAATATTCGGCGTAGACCGTGGAAGAGTTTTTTGGGCGAGTAATCGAAGAGGGCGTGATCTAGCAGCGAGTCGTCGCCAGCTTCGAATTATCGAATTGAAAGACAAGTTCGACGCCGTTGTTCGCCGTCTCCGTAAAGCTGTGGAGTAGGGAAGCACTTCTGAACGCGTAAACGTTCCTGCACACGTCAATGGGTACGCGTATAATCGGCGCGCTTGAATCCAGGCGATCATTCGAGCTAGGCAGCGCGGCGGAGCTTTTTAAGCGGTTTTTTGCAGTCGTCGACGGGCGCGAAGCGTTGCTCGAAGCTCGAGAGCTTTTTCTGCATCGCGCCTTCATGCTATGTAATGTCATTTCTCTTCGCCTCGGTGCTGTGACGAAAACACTCCTCCCGATTTCTCCCGTCGTCGTTCCTTCCCCCTTTTTTAATATCGCGCTCGTATACGGTCTACCCTCTTTCTTTCCACCCCGGCGTCGCCCTCTTTACCTCTCGCTCCCTCTCCCAGCCTCTCTGTCGACTTTCTCGTTCTCTGTCGGCCGCATTTCTTTTTTTTTTTTTATTTTGCACTTACCGCAATGTCAGAGTGCTCTGTTAAGGGGTTACCTCGTAGAAGATCGCGGTTCTTCCGATTCCGGCGTACGGTATCTGGCCGCGTATGAGCCGCGACCGCATTTATCGTGCTCGTCGCCGACGTGGCCTGACAAAGGGAAACGATTCGAGCGCAATAAAAAGCGACAATATATTAAAAAGTAATAGTCTGCTTCTTTTTCCGGGAGCTTCTCTCTTTCTGCCGCCCCCTTTTGTTTCGTTCGTCGACGGGAACGCAGGTGGAGCGTGCACGATAAAAAGCATTTTCTACCGACCAAAGGAGCGGTCTTTTCTGTTTTTTACAGTTACTCTGTTCGTCTCGTCAGCGAGCGCGTTATCGACGCGGGCCAGAATTATTTTTCGCCCGGTTTATCGGAACGGTTCGCGTTGCTGCAACGGGGAACGAGCAAGGCCGCTTTGTTCCGCAAGAACGACTTCAGATAGGATTCTAATGACTTTTCATGCTTCGGAGTCCCCGGTCCAGGTCCAAAGATCCCCTGCAGCGTCGCGGAAAGTTTTCCGTCCGGGCCGGCGTTGCTCGTCCATCCGTGAGCGGTTGCGGCCACCGCGTCGATAAAACTTTTCGCCTAATCCATTGCCGCTTCGGCAATTAATTCTCGCGCGCGGCCGGCTGATATCAGCGCGCTCGTGTGTCCGTTATCAGGAAGCGTGGAAATAGTGACGGTCACTGGGAACACCGGATCACAGGCGTCATAGGTGTTTTCGCGGAAAATCATTTTTTGATCGTTTTACCAAACTGAAACCACTCGCGGATACGCGCGCACGTACATTTCACGGTGACCTGGCTTAATATTTTGATCCGAAATTGGATTTCGTGATTCTGAGGACGATTGCGCGCGGTCGAATCGCATCGATGATAAATAGGGAAGATTACGCGTGCTTTCCCCGTTGTTTCGGATTCATGAAATTTTTCACCGTTAACCTAACAGCGCGCGCAACCGTAATTTAAGATCCCGCCATCTTGGAAGCGTATCGTCCGTACATCCGAACACCGATCAGTATAGTTGTACACCAAAATGTCCAAAAATATTTAGTATTTAGATATTTATATACGTTTGTTAGCTTATTATCCAAAGGTATAAAATCTATGTTCGGCATTACTTGAGAACAGATAACGTTAACGAAACATAATGAGAAATAGCGATGATACGAAAAATGTCACGCAGCAAGGTATTCGATATGGTTATCTGTGATTGAATGTGTCCGTTTGAAGAGGTCTGTACAGTATATCATTACAACTGATAAACAACAAGATAGAATAGTTCGAGGTTTTAAATGGTGGGATATATGCACTGTACGGAAACCAATTACGGCCTGCCCACGAAACGTTCAATCGACGCTAATTTTTATTTATTGCATTATTGTAGCATTAACACGATATTCGTGTGCGCGTGCCGGGTATCTTGATAACACTTATCAATGGCGGTGTATCTAATATTTTATTGTTACAAACTAACGCCACTATTCCTGGCTGGAGAAATCACTGGAGTTACGACTGATCAAACCAATCATTCGTCAGACCAAACTGATTCTGTTTCGGCTTCGACGCCGCGACAAAAAAGCCTTTCTTGAACTCGACCTCGATGCTCTTTATCTCTCCGAAACGTAAACCGCTTACGAGACGGTCCTTACTCGCCAGCGTATTTGCCGCAAATCGAATTTACCTGTCCATAGATTTGCACGTCCGATCGGGCCGCGTCGTCAATTAGTCAAATTGCCCGAATAAATATCGCTTCGATTAATCTTGCTGCAGCGCTTACAGAGGCAGCTGCCAAAATCGCGTCGTTTCATAAACCGACGTTGACAATGATCGGTTCGGTCGCCGTTTAATCGTTATCGGGCACAACGGAGAGCAGCACCGGTCTGTCACGAAAAGACGCCCGGCCTCGAAAAAAAGGATATCGCGGAGGCGAATCGGGCACCGCAGGAAGCTCGATCGACACGCGAAACGTTTTTCGCCGGATATCGAGCGGACGTGTAGCCACCGCGCGGCGATTGATGGCCGAGCCAATTGGCAGCCGGGCACTTGGCAACAATGATGCAATTAACCAATAAACACGTTTTCCAGCGAGGCAACTGTACGTACAATTCACGAGAGCCACCGTACGCCGACCGGCTCGTTCAGAACGCACGCATCGCCGCGAGAAGTCACGTTCCACGCTCCGCTCTAGTGCTGCACGATTGTCTGCCATGCATGATCGCGATTTCATACTCGATCTTGTTGCGTTCATTCGAAAGATGTACTTTTGGCAAAGTCGACGAACACCTTGAACAAAATTCTTCCAATTTGCGCTGGCGCGTAGTCTCCGATGGACTTGCGTCACCTATGGTTGTCACACAAGGTATTATGTATTCCTTTGCCGTACCATTTTCTTCATAGTTGCAATTATTAGTTTGCGTTAATAATATAATAATGACAACCTCGTCTAAGTTATTCCAATTGTACGAAATTTTCCACTGGGGTTATCCGATGGTGACGCTGTCCGCACTTTTCAAATATTAGTTCCTCCTATGTTTCGTATACATATCAATTCGCATTTTTAGAGACAACATGGTAAAGGCAGAGATTTCATAAAAGCTTAATATTTCTCTTTCCGAAGTTTACAACGGCGGCATGCGCGTGTGTAACACTTTTATCGGTGTACACGCGCGCAAACATTTTTCGCACTTGTCGAACATCGCGTTATTGACGCGTTACGAAAAATCACCAATTGTAATGATGTGTTCGCTGGGCAAACTGATCAGCTACGATAAGAATTATTGGGCTCCAATTAAATTCGGATAACGTTGTAAAATTAAATTCGATGTAAAACTGTACGCGAGAACGGAGATTATTGTGCGGTACGTACAACAGCCGTCTGCAAATTGACTCGTTGCATTCGCAATAATTTCGCGGACGGATGCTCCAAGTGTGCGCATGAAAAATTCGCCGGATCCGTGAAAAGGTCGTTGGACGACACCGTGAACTTGCGAGGAAATGAAATCGTAATTTTTTTTAGCAATCGCGGTGCACGGCGTGCCGTTACGATTGCGCGTCACTTTTTTCCCCGGTATACGCGTCGTAATAAATAAACACTAGTCTCGCTCGATCAGTCCGATGATCGTCGACGCGAGTCAAAAAATAAAAGAGTTCGCCGGTGCGTACGTGAGAAACGGCTGGCAGCGCCGGTTTTCTTTCCGTAATCGATAGAGTTGCATGCGCCGGGTCATGCGATATAATGTCGCTTGTAATCTTATATCACTCGATCGACGGCGGAATTATTACGTGCAACGGGCGGAATCGTTTTGATGTTCGCCGATCAGTTTCTGTCGGGAAAACCGACCGGACAATAGAGCGACGCAAATAAATGGAGGCATTAATAAACCGTGCGCGCTGCGAACGCGCGCGCACGCGCTACGCAAACTATAAACATCGATGATCCTAAATGTTCCGCGTGTCGTCATTGATAAACGGGTGGATCCGTCGCGACTGTTTAAATAAGTATGCGAACAGATGACAGCACGCGATCGATTTGTTGCTCCGCGATTTTCCTGCGAAACGAGGGAGAGAAGAACGAGGCGTCGGAATATCGATGGTTGTCGGTGAAATTATGGAGTCGTAGTCCATCGTACGGTTTGAGGGAAATACTTGCCTTCCCCCACCCGCCCTCCCGCCTCCCCCACCCCGGTGAAAAAATATGAGCCGTTAAAGTTTTGAGCAAATAAGATAAAGGGGTGGGCAAGGGGCTCGGCGGGGGAGTTGTTTGAGGAACGTCAACGTTCGTCACACTCGACTCTGTAAAATTCAGCGTTAACTCCGTATTGTTTGCGTCGGATAGCAACCGGTTTTTACGCGATTTACGTTACATTCCTGCACGATGAGAACCGGCAGATAGGGAGAAAAAGAGAGAGAGAGAGAGGAGGGGGGAGGCAGAGAGAAAGAAAGAAACGGAGGGGAGAGGGAAGAGAGAGAGAGAGAGAGAGAAAAAGGGAGAGAAAAAACACGAATTATCTGTCGCTCGATGCTTCGACGGGAGCATAATATTCGGTGAAGCGTCCTATTTTTGCGAGGGGCTTATCCGGTTAAATGCGTCGTCGATATGTCAGGAGATAGCGAGCAAGGAATTCGTATCGAGCGTTCCACTTCGATGACAAGCGATGACGTGTTCCTTTCCAGCTTTCGCGGCTCGAATTTATGCGGCACCGATTTCTGCGTCATGTATTACAGCAAATCGTTCCGTGCTTTACACGTTCCGGGCGAAACCCGTGTCAGCCGGCTCTTAAATATTTGCTCCGAAACGGTAATTAATTCCGCACGTAATAATTATACGGTTATTGCGAGGACGATTGCACGATTTTCTGTTATGAAACGTCCAAGTATTATAAATAAAGTCCCACGAAAGTTACATTGTTACGTTTTCGAACAATTATTCCGCTCTCTTGATGTTCATAAAATTCCGTATTAATGAATTCGATCGGAAAAACGTGTAAGAGAGAGAGAGAGAGAGAGAGAGAGAGGCCCGTGTTAACACGATTCTTGCGAAATTTCATTGAATTTCATCAACGGCGATTGAATTTATTTTATAGAAAAAAAAAGGTTCACTTTGAAACGTGTTGTCGCTGTGTCAATGTTAAAACAGGCGACAAAGTTCACGGATACAAGGCGCAGATTTTATCGAGAGATATATTATTCGGTCCTGCCAGGCGTTTCCATCTTGGTGAACGTGATTGTTTTAATAAAATTAACGAACCATCGGGTTATACAACTTTTGGTAAATGATCTTTATGAGGAACTCATCAGTTTTTCTAGATGTAGCATTTTTTTGAGATACACCTAGAAAGTTGAAAATTGCGGTGTCATTGCGGTCATATCGTTAATCAAGATTAAACTGATAGATCTGAAAAAACGGAGTAACGCTACCAGAAATCAACACGATACTCGTGAAACAGCTAAAATATTTGGAACCACATGAGTAATAGTTTGGTGGATACCTAAACAGCCCTACGTACAATGTCGAAACAGCGTGCAATTCCTCGAAAACCGAATGGACAACTTTTTAAATGATTAAAACATCGTTTCGCCGTAAAGAGAAAGAGAAGTAGGCGAAAAATGCTGCAGAATTCACAGCGTCGCGATTTCCTTGAGTTGCGATCGCTAAACCGTGCCCGTTCGAGCCCGGCCACGGTGTCATTAGCGTGCCTCCGTAATTTCTTCTTCCATTTGCCTGGCAGCCGCGAAATTTCGTGACGAACATACCTCGCGTGTCGCCGGTCATTAAAAACCTCGCTCGGCGACCGAACAAGTCTTCGTTCCACGGATCCCAGAAGCTGTCTGCACCCCGCTTCTTTCGTCCTCTCTCTCTCTCTCTCTCTCTCTCTCTCTCTCGCTAAACAACAACGCCCAAGATCAAATGTCACCGAGTGCAGCGAGGGTAAAACGATAATAATTGTTTTCGGGGAGTTGAGGTGGAAAGGTCGTCGATGGATGTCGTCCCGACCGAAAGGGGATGTGCATGACGGTAACCGGTGCACGTAGAATATATACAGGCTTTAAGTATACCCAGTTAGGCGGCGGGGAAAGAGGTTTCGGACATAGGGGAGGGGGGGAACAGAGAACTCGCCCAATATGTTGTCGAAAGAGCGAGAAGGGCAAGGTACACGGGAACCAGGAGGTCGAGGATGAAACGGACGGTCCGCAGAGATAGCGAGGACGAAAATGAGAGAAACTAAACAAGCGTGACAAGGATGACAGATGACCGAGGAGACTGAACTCCAATCCGAAAGATTCGTGTCGGCGAACGGAACGAAAGTAAACCGACCAAAAAGTGTTGGTTCGTGAGAGAAGATTGTAGGATTGTGGCGGAAGGACTCCGAACGGCAGGGGCCAGAAATAACAAGGAAATAGTCTACAGGGTGTGCAAAATGTGGATACTTTTTTCAAAGTAAATTCTACGAGCCGGCGTAACAATACCCTTTGTCTCCTAAAATTCCGCGTCATACGATTTTTTGAAGAAGTTTACCCTGACGTAATTTTCTTTGCTCGGAATTTTCTACGGGAAATGGAAAATTTTAATTTATCATATTTCATATGAAATTTATTATATTTCCTATGGATACATGCTACAATTGTAGAATATAAAATAACGCAAATGAATCAACGTATACAATTTATAAAGCTTCAGTTACTTAGCAAACGGATTATGGTTTCTCACAAAGATTTTGTTCGCTTTCTTTTATGTATAGTTGCATCGAAAAGTTGAAATAGAAATTGTTCAGTATTGTTTCGATTTTATGTTCTGAGAAATTTTTTGTGAATTGCAAGGGCCAACAGGTTTTTTGTTCTATACAATTTATAACCAGAAGCAATATTTTATGAAGGGAAGTATGACTTTTACAGACTTGTAACCAACTTTATGGCCACCCTGTAGATGGGCCTGATGGAAATCTTGTCTGGAACGAGGTTCCTCAGGTATCGGTTCCTCGATTCGGTCTGAACGGTCTAGGTAAGGTTTTCGTTTGCTTTTGTAGCAAACAGTTTCACTAGAAGAATTCGCAAGCAAAACTATAATAACTCGCCTAGAAATTTTATAAATTTATTTATGAAAAGATTGTTACATTTTAGAAAAATACTCTCTTCGTATTTTTACCGAATTAAACAAGTCCCTATCTATTGTTTGAAAAAATTCTTTGTGTCTAAAGTCTCTGTAATTCCTATTCGATAATCATTAAATTTAATTTAATCTTTAAATCGAGTCTTCAAATTCAATTGAATTTTCTGGACATTTTTTAGCTACTATTCAAATTGAAAAAAAAACATTTATTCACGTTTTAAGATATATCGCCTACAAAGAACAAAATCCAATCCATTGTCAAAAAAGCAATTACCTAAATCGTCGAACGCTATTGCCCAAAAATTGTCGTAGGCGAACACTTTAGTCTCATTAAATTCGAATGCAGGTGTGACTCGACTATATTTATTATAATATTTACGAGTGCTCGAGTGCAATATGTCGGCGTGGTCGTTAATGACTCGACTCTCGTTCCGTTCGCCATTATCGGAACGCGAAATTTCGCGTAATCGTTCGAACGAAGGGATAATTATTTTAAAATCGTCCGGGAGCCCCCTCGCGGCGCGATTCAATTTAATAACAGATTGGAAGGAGTCGCGGCTCGTCGGCGGTGGCGACGATGGCAGTGGCATTCGCCGGCGTTCGTTATGAAGCGATCAAATTCGCGTGTAATAAAGAGGAAGGCGAACACGGGTTTCCCAGCGCGCGCGTTAGCGATGTTCATCGTGTCCCGTAGTAATAATTTAATACTCGGCCGGTAACGCAGCTACAAACTCTGCCGCAAGATCTACCGCGCAAATCTCGTTTTTACTCAAGTAAAAGAAGGAAAAAAACGAGCAAGAAAGAGACAGAGAGTAGAAGAGAGAGATAGAGAGAGAGAGAGGAAGAAAGAGTAAGAGAGGTGAGGAAGAGGGAGGAATAGAGGGAAGTAGACAGACAGACGAAGAGAAGAAAAATGCAAAGCGGATCGCGACGAGAACGGATTCCCGGTCTCGCTGAAACGTATAAGCACTAGTACCAGCTCGCATATACACGCGGCGCGGACGGAGAAGAGACGAACGAGCTAAGAGCCCGATTGTCGAAGGTGTGCGCCGCAACGGGATAAAGCGAGAGGCAGCGACCAAGCAGCAGTGGGGGTAACACGGGAAACGAGAAACGAGCGGCGCCGCAAGCGCGACGAGGCCCGAGCGAGACCGAGCGAGGGGAGACCACGTGGTGTCGCGGCGAGCAGTGGGAGGGCGTAACGGGCGCGGATGCAGGGGAACGGGAGGGAAGAGCTTCCCCTCGGCTCTGCGGTTGATTAGTTGATACCCGTCCGTTGCCGAGGGTAGATCGTTGCGAGCTGCGTCGTCTCCTATGTGTGTTTCTACGCTGCGTATTCGTATCGTGTACACTTCTACTGTGCTTCTGAACACCGTCGAGCGTTCTCATTGTACCCGGTGAACCGTGCCTCGTTTCTCCTCCCTGTGTTCTCGCCCACCTTTTTTGTGTAAACGAGCCCACGAAACAGCGTGTGTGTTGGACGACTCTCGAGAGGAGGAAAGTGACCAGTGTGCAAAAGTGGTGTGTGCGACGTCGACTATACTTGGGTTCCCTTGTGTTTTCGGTTTCTTGTTTCTTTCTCTCTCTTTCTCGCTTGCTTACGCGTTCTCTCAACTTGTTCTTGGCTCGACGCCACCCCCTGCTTCACGACAATTTTTTTGTTGTCTTGTTTTTTCTCCCTCGGTTTTGATTGTTCTTTCCTCGAGACCAGTGAATAACAGTGCGTACAGGCTATGACCTGGGATACCGTTGGATATACCTGAGGATAACGGAGGACATATCCATTACTCCTGGCAGGACTTCGTCGTGACGGAAGGGAGCCAACATAACCTCTTCGAAGGACTCTGACGATAAGATGTACCCCAGTGCCGGTATAAACGCGGCGGCAGCTGTGGCTGTGGCAGCTGCGGCACGGCACCCGGTAAGTGGTTTTATTTCTTTTTCTCTTGCTCGATCGTCCTTCTCACCCCACCTCTCCGAGCGTTCTTCTTTTTCGTTCTCTCTGCACCTTTCTCTCTGCTCTGCAGACCTGTAAATAATGCTCGAACTGTTTGAACTTTGAATACGAATTTGTTACTCGACCGACTCCAACCCGCGCTCATTGTTCCGTCGGTTCGATAAATTCGTATTTGAATGTTCCGCGTTAGGAACTATTCGAATGAATCAACGTTTTGGAGGTGTCAGTTCCTAGTGTATGTTCTTACGTAATAGTATGCTCGGAAATCTATTTATTTTTATGAAAATTTCAAAAACGATGAAACACGATCGAATACATTTTCAACAAGAAATATTTTTAATTTATTACAATCCAAAAATAAGAGTATTGTAGTGTGAAAATAATGCGCGACAGTGAGAAATATTTGGTATAATTTAGAGGTCCGTCGATTTGAATCGATTGAGAATTTTCCGTTCTACTCGTTAAGTTTTCGTGTTACAACGTTATGTGTTTCGGATGTACAATTGATGTTCGAACTTGTACATTACTGTTCCGATGTTCTGCGTGCACGTTTGACAGGAATGACTGGCACGGTCTTCCGATGAAAATATCGAAAATGATCGCCGATATTGAGACATTTCCGGGCGAGAGAGTTTTTAGTTTCCCACCGTTTAATCGCGGTCGACCGTATAATTCGATTCGACACGGCTGATACGAGCGAGTATACCGCGCTATTGCAACACCTAGAGTTTCTAATGCGGCGAATCAGATTCAAACTCTCACCTTAAAATACCGATTTCGGCTCGAGCTGAAGATCACAGCCGATGTTTAGCGCACACAATCATATTTGTTGAATGTAGAACAAAGTTGCGATATTGTCTATATTTGCGAAAAGATTTTATTTAACTGAACAACTTATGACATTAAACGAGATTGATAAATCAAAAAGATAAGACGTGCGTAGTTTGATTTCAATTTAAAGACGGAACCTGTGGAAGAAAATTTGAAATTATATTTTGCTCGTGGACGAAGCATTGAAATTTGTCCAAAATAAATCTGACAGTGACAAAGAATTGACTATTTCGGCAATATCAATAATATTCTACAAATTAAATGGAAATACATACACGCCATCTGTATTCACGTTATTCGGCCGCGTTTAAGAGTGTATCGCTCGTTCATAAATGTTATTACTGCGATGAAGCGATTTCGGTGAACCTGAATCGGGGAACAAACTTCACAAGGTTCACAGAGCCGAGCGAATCGATTAAACAAATTCGGACCGCACCGGTGTAAAAAGCATCGAACTTTTACAGAATTAAAATTTCTTAAAAAATTATCAAAAAAATAACAGGCAATCTGCACTCGTGATCCAGTCAACTATATAAATCTGTCTCGAATTTATTATTTAAAGTTTTGTAAATGATTTCGCATTGATACACGATTCTCTCTTTCTCCAGAGAAATTCCGACGCCTTCCAAATGAGAATGTAATCGCGCGCAAGGTCGGCAACCGTACAATCGTCCGATACATTCGTTCTCAGAGAGTTAATCACACGCAACGAAAACCGCAGTTTGCAATGAATCACGCGCAAGGCACCGCTTATTGTTGTTACCGATCGAACCGCTTATCGGGCACGTTTCTACTTATCGGGAAATTATACGTGTCGCGAGAAGGCCGTTTAACATGACCGGCTGCCCTTGCCGCATCTCGCTGTCAATAGCCGGTCATTACTGGTATAAAGTAACCGTGAAAATATTCAGATCGCCCGCGAGATATGCATTAACGTTGCGCCGCGGCGTTTCCCCCCTCCCGACATTGTCGTGCTCTCGGGCGCGAAAGAGAGCGAGAGCGTGCGTCCACTCGGGCACAATACAAACTCGACGAAATGAAATCCAACCTTGCCGGGGCTCGCTACCAATTTAAATCGGGCACGCCCGTAAGAAATAAGGTTGCGAAAATTGCACCTGGTAACCCGTCGCCGGCGCGATTCTTTTTCACATATATGTCTCTTCTCCGTTACTCGGACTCTCTCTGTCGCTATCTTCCTCTACTTTTTTCAATTCCCGTCGATTTTCCTCGCAGCTCACCGCCTCGGGTATCGAATACGCATCCGCGCGATGCCCCCGTGCTCGAAAATCCTTTCAATTGTGAGCGTACTTTCGATAAGTATCGCGTTCGTTGCAGTATACCGATCCCGAGCTCCTCTACCCATGCTAATTCGAGTTACCGATATCGACCGGGCAGCCGGCTGTAGAGCCTCCCGACGGATAGATTCGTAGCCCATGGTCTCCCGTCCTCTTTCTATCTCTTTGGTCCGTGTGTGTGTGTGTGTGTGTGTCTCTGTGTGTGTGTGTGTGTGTATATATGTGTGTGTTTTTTTATCATTGGCGTCACTCGAACGGAATAGAAAGGCAGACCTGGAAAGTACTGTCAGAGCTTTTTTTTTTCGACGGGCTCCACGGTTCGAACGGCAGCGACGGCGAGTCGCGCGTACCCGCTGCCAGACGGACTCTCTTTCAGATCGTTAGTCGAACGAATCCCGGGTCCCGTATTTATTTTCTCTCGATAGTTTACCCACGTACCGCGCCCCCTTCGCACCCCCCGTCCTTTCCCCGGTTTTTCGACCCTGCAGATCCCCGAACTCTCTTTTCGCTCCTCTCCTCCGTTCTTCGCCGGAACACACACGGCCCCGAAACTTCATCACGCGCTAGACCGTTCGCCCCGTTCCGTCGGCTCGAATATTCAATTTAATTGGACGTCGGATCGCGGGTCTTATTTAGACCCATATTGCGCGTGCTAACTTGCCTCACGACCCACAGTCAATTTATAACGTTAATGGCAATGATAATGGCTCCGCTGCGCCGTCGCACGCTGGTCTCGGACTCGTCTAAAGTTGGACGACATCTGTATCTCTGTTAATTATACGTTATTCGTTGCTAATAAGACTGTCCCGGCGGATTTTGCCGTCGCGGTTTCCGATTTTGGAATTATTTGTTTGCGCCGGACTGATAAACTTACCTCTGTAAAATATTGTACATTGTGTTTTCAACGTTGGGAATAAAAAACTTTTCTAGCAAGTTTGACGAATGTCTCTACACATAATTTAAATTGTTTTGTAAAATATTCTGGGTCGGATTGAAATGTCTGTATATTCGACGAAATATTAAGGCTTTGTAAATCAAATAGTATCGACTGCGTGGGCTTGATTAATTAAAACTCAGCATGCGTCTGTATTTATCGATAGAGGCTGTTTGCAACCTACGCCATCGTACGTATATGTGTGTACACAGAAAGCTACGAATGCGGAGCACCAGAATATAAATCGAAGATCTAGGAATAGGCAAGAACGTGAAAAATTAATTGGAACACGTGAGTCTTGAAAATTTGATGCCGACACGTATAGATAGTTGAAACGTAGTTCGGAATAACAAATCGCGCTTGCACAATTCATCTTGAAGTCATTATAAATCCAATATCGCGGGCATTTTAGAAGAAAGTCTTCTCCGTCGCATTGCTAAAAATACATTACGGTTCTTCTATAAATAAGCGTTCAACTCTCCAAGTTGTAAATAAGCTAATAGTCACGTTACCCGAAGACAGTTGACTTTTAACTTGAAAACTACTATCTAAAAGCGTTTGATCGTTTTTTTTTTTACGTTTCCGCAGAAGTAAGCGCATAACAGAACTACGTACTTGACACACAGCACGTGCCTAAGCTGTTTGAACTTGGGCAACAATTGTGGAAGCATTTGCAATTCGCGCTTGTCATAAAAATTCAATAGAGTGGTTGTGGAAACTATCGAAGAGACGAAGTTGTACAGTACTCGTTGCACACAAAACTGTCATAGTACATTCTACGTTGCTAACATCGATGATTTTTAAAACGACGCGAACAAAACGTTATATAAAATCATAATTCTTATTTATTAGATTTAATTGAAACAATTTACTTAACCGCTCTTCTAAAGTAGAAATTCACATATTAATTAAATACTATTAAATGAAAGTTATTTTTAAGAAAGATTGAATTAAAATTATTCATGAAAAAGTAACTCGTTGTAAGTCATTAATTTTTCATAAGTTCGATAAAAATTCTTCAACGACGTATTTCCAGAAAGATTAAAGACTACCGAAGAATATTTCTAGGTACAGTCTTCGTGTCCACTCGAAAGTACAATGTACTTAAAAAAAAAAAATAACAAGAGCATGGCCGATTCAATGCGAGGATTAAAGTTTCTGTTGAATCGAAATGCGGCGCACACGTTCCAAGTAATATGCGACGCGGTCAGCGAACGTGTTAAAAGTTTGATATAAACATTTTTAACAATAAACGTCTCTCGAGGCGAGCGAGACGATGGCGGGTTTGTCTATATTCGTTTCGTCGACGGAGGGTAAACAGAAAGTCAACGAGACTCCGCAAACACGCTATAAAAATTTACATCGTCGGATCCGTTTTATACCTGGTGTTTGGTGGGTGCGCGCGCTACGTTTGCGGCAGACAGGCGGGGCGAAGAAAAGGAGCGAAGGAACGAACGGAGGGCAAAAGCGTTCGTAAACGGGGGGTCGCCGACGGAATAATATTTGGCCGGCGAGCAAATTTTCATTCGGCCGTAAACAGGCCGCTAGCTGACGCGGAAAAGCTCGTTCGGAACGACGAAAATAAATCCGTGTACCCGTGACCGCCACCGTCGGCCAATATCCACGATTACATTACGTCCGTATGTGGCGTCGTTCCGTATAGATGACACGTGGTGGTATCGACGATTACCGACCCGGCAAAGGCCAGGGAGAAGGGAAAACGGCCAAGGGGGATCGGGTGGGAGGAGTAAATCCCAGATAAGGAGGGACGTCTCTGTCGTTCAGAATTACCTGGAACTGCTGGAACGCTTCCAATACTGTATTGAAAGTGGAACAGATTTCCTCACTTTGAAAGTCCGGTTTCGGCGATCCATTTTTACTTTATCCTGTCGGCCGATCCTCCCTTTATTTTATTCCTGTCGTCCCTAATTCTCGGACGGGGTGCTCAGCCGATCCTGGAATACCCTGGAATCTCCGAAGGGTGTTAACGTGTTAAGTGCCGAAAATCGATTGCCACGAAATCAAGGTGATTTAGTTAGTGAAACTCAAACTAAAGAGTCCAAATTTATCGCGTCTTATATATTATTATTATTTTAACAAATATTGTAATAACACTATATCTGTAACAATTATAATATTATTTCGGTAGATATTATTATGTCAATAGAGACAGCTATTTTCAGTGCCGTTTCAACCCTTGTTATATTCTTCAAGAGATTAGAAAATATCGATTTTCTCAGATTTACATTAAAATACTTCCCGAGTTGCGTATTCAACTCCACCGATCTAAGCTCGTTACTCGTGCCACACCTGGTACAGTCGCGTTTGCGGCCGAAACGATCGCGCACGTGGGTCTCGGTTATCGTATCACGAGGGAAACCGTTTAAGCGCTAGGAAGATCGGTGGGTCGGCGGAAGTTAACGCTTTCAGTTTTATCGCGGCAGCGCTTGTCGCCGATGGGTTTCCGTAATCGATAGGGCTAATATAAAAATTCGCATCGTCGTCACGGTCGGTGTGCGACCATCCCCGGGCGGGTCGGTCGTAACTCCGGGGAGCATCTTTTCCCTATCCACGGGTCTAATCCTGTAATCCTTATTAACGCGGCCGGCTCGTAAAATTCGAGGCTGAACTTTCCCCTTGCAGGCCAGGCTACAATTCACAGAGAAGACAATTGATTGTTGGCAACTGCTTGCACTGTCAATACAGGTGTACCGGCCTGGTAACGAGCGAAAGGAAGAACGGGGGCGCGGGTCTCTGGCAAAGTAATGGCGAGGGAACGGGGGAAAAAGATGTTACCTGTGTCCCTCGTGATCGTCACCGACGATCCTGTTTACCTTCGATCGTCGTTCTCGATTGTTTGTCCGGCTTGTTACCCGGACTTCTCCTCGCACTTTTATCAATCGCTCGCAGTTTCGAATAATATTTTAGTTAGCACCGTTTATCGCGCGCGCGGTCGAATAAAATCGATACGGCATGAGGACTTTGATTCGAGTAGTTCGGAACGCTCGGTTTATCAGCGACGACGAAGGCAAAAGTAAACGATGATTTCTGGTGAAATCGTGCGACGCCGTTCAGCCTTGTTGCACGGTTTATCTTTTCTCCCGTTACTCGAGCGCGCGATATGTTTGCACACCGATATCGGTTCTTATAGTCTGGTTAATCCTTCTTAAAATCGAGACCGGAATTCTTATTTCGGAATTGCTCCTGTGCTACTTTCGTAATTCCTGTTCGATCGACGACTTTCGATAAGGGGCGTACCGATAAAAGCTTTTTCGGTGACTTGATTACCGGGTCCCTCCCCGCAATCTTCGGCTGTTTGCGCGCCATTCGATTTCCAGAAATCTCCGAGAGTGTGGCAATATGCTGTACAACAACCCATAGTTAAATTCGATCGTGTGAAAATACCGTGATTTATAGATCACCCTATTCAACGTTCGCAACGTCACTTACGCAAGAAAAATAGAAGGGGTTTTAGCTTGAAAATTTACACCATCTGCCTATCGTTCTCGCAGCAACCGATTTTACGACATCAATTCGCGAAATGTACGCAACGAAGATTTTTTGTACATTCCAGCTGGTAAACTAATCAATCGCTGGAGCATCGAAAAATGTCGAAGCGTTTCGAACTAGAAAAAAAAGTCATTCAGTTTCGGAAGACGGCTCGAGGACATTTTTGGCCAACCATACATTCCGCGGGTACACCCTGTACAATTCGTAATCCCGTTCTTTTGTGCCGCAAAAAAAATTCCTGGGGGAAAATTAAAATATCGGCTCGGGCCAGATTGGGGGGAACCGGTTCACCGGGGTTCCGACGAATTGAAATCGCGACGGCGATCAAACAAAGCCTTATCCTTAATTACAAAATCGCGATACGTGCAAAGAGTACGGCGACAACGATTGTTCGTCACATAATTGTCGTCTGGCGTGTAGATGATGGTAAGAGGGAGAGAGGAATGGAGTGGCGCAACTCGCGGGGACCGGAGACCGTAACGATGGTGCCGGAGGGGTTCGTGGGGGTCGCCGGGATATATTCAGCAGGATCAGAGTGAAATTGAAATCGAGACGAGGAGGACGACGATTAGGGGTGGGCGGAGGGGGGGATGGAGGGAGGGAGGGAGGGGGGCGGCGGCGGACTGGCTGGGGATGGCGACGAATAAAGGGGTTCGAAGTACGATTGCACGAAATTCGTGGTCCGCACGCTTGCGAGCTTCCGCAGAGACCGCAATATGCATTGGTAATTACACGGGATGAATTACACCGCGGAATGAGCGAAGCGTGTTACGTGTAATTGACGCGCATTATAAATCTCGCGACGTGCAAATAGCTGCTACGCGGACGGCTACACTCCCACGGATCGTTCCGCGAATCGATGTCCCGGCCTAGCCGTCCTTTTTTGGCGAGGCATCCACCATTTTCGTTCTGTCAAAATTAGCTACCCTTTCGCGGTGTTCATGGCCCGTTAATCTACCATCAGACGAATAACGGTAACGTTTTCACCCCTGCGACGCTCGGCGTAAATTTCTGCGACGATCTATAGATGCCCGATTTACCGTACCTTGTTAACTGATTTTAAGAATTAAAACAATTTCGTTTCTTAACACTTTGGGTTAAGAAGTAGTTTATAGTTTCTCCATATTAGGATTTGCAAGCTGTAGAAATATTGCTAAAGCAACTGTTGTCGTATAATTTTGCTTTGCGATATTAATTCAATCGTATAATATTAATTTAATTTTATGCGAGGTTCGCGAAACTTTTAAGAATTTCAACATAAATTTCAGAGCGCAGTACAATTGAACACAATTGACGAAACCTGGAAGTATGTAATATGAATTCTCTCTCGATTGCCGGATACGACACCTCCGCGCGTCGAACAACAAATGGTTATCCTTCGATCGCCGACGACACTCGGGGCCCTAGGTTCTCGAAGTCGCCGTTTCTTTCCCCGAGTACACTCGAAGTTGGTCAAATACATTTTTCATCGTTTCTTTCTCGCGACCCGGGACGCGAGTTCTCGGAGAACGTTGCCGGGTTTCGTTAATTTGCTCGGCACTCGAGCGGATCGCGTCGACCGAAATCGCGGGGTCGTCAACCGCTTCGTCGCACCGGTCGAACTTCGAATCCGCAGTTAGGCGACTCTCCGAGCGCGCGCGCTCGCCCGCCTCCAAAGAAGAGTTGCACCTTTCTTCTCGCTCGCGCGTCGTGACTCAGTTAAGCGGTCCGCTGCTTGACCGAGTTGACACAGGCGGTGTTATTGGCACTCTGGAGGGCCGCCAGGGTTGTTTACGTACAAGCTGTACAAATATTATTTCCGGGCAAACTGGCTCGCCGATCATTACGAAACTCCAGGCGGAAAGTTTTAACAGGGACCCTACCCCTCCTCCTCTTCCTCCTTCTCCTCCTCCTACTCCTCGCCACCCACTTCCGCCTCGACCCTCCAGACGATACTTTAAACTTCCCGGCGACCCGATTGTTATACTGTATCGACGGTGTTCCCTGGCCCGACCACTCCACCGCGGCCGGATGATTTCGTGCCACGACGAATTAACGTTCCACACTCGAGCTGACCGAGCTCTCGAAACGCTCGAGACGAGGAAATCTCTCGCGAAACCTACGTTTTCGTCGACCGATCCTCGCGGGACCCGTAATTTCAGTATTTAATCGTTCTTTTTTCTTTCTTTTTCTCTTTTTTTTACAAATTATAGGGCAGGTGCAGAAATTCTTGCGCATACACCCAATTTCTGAGTCTTCGCATTTAAAAACGTATATAACAAGGAAAGTTTTATGTACGAATTAATGATTCTTCTTTCAACGTTTACATATCACATATAAGATTTACGTAGAGATATTACGCTTTCTTTTATATCACTAGTATATGTCTTGTGAAAAATTTTCGTACAAATTAATTGCTATATAATCGGTAAAGAAAGCGTTGAAATTATTTACACGTTCAGTGTAAACGAGTTGCGATCAGAAAGTTATTATGAGATTCGAAAAATTTTATAACAGATACGGATTGTTTTGAATGAACATATCAACCGAAGGAGGAACTTCGAAAAGGTGTCTGTAATTGAGAGTAGCTAGAAAATCGTGATAAGAATAGAAGGATAAGTTGTAGAGATTACAGTACGTGCGTGAAATAAATCAAAGTTATTTGCAATCCGAACACCTTCGCCAGGGGTTTCGCTCGCACGTGTCACGTTTACGGAGCGACGGGCGCAGAGATTCGGAGTCGAGAAAAAAGCCCGACCGGCTGGCAAAGTAGAACGATATCTCGGTGCCCATGTAGCGCGCAGTACACATTCGATTCCGGCGGCCGATCTCGAATCAATTTCGAGGCGAGTCATGAAAAGAGCCACTCGAGATATTCCCCGGAACACGTCAACGACGAGCACACACGCGCGCGTCGCGTTATTTATAAGAGCAACGAGCCTGTGTCGTGATATCGGCCGATAAGCGTGCAATTGGCACGGTCGACTTATCGATGAGCACACACTCGTCGCCGCAGTCAGGCATTCGGTCATTCCGGTGTTCCAGCGAAATGCGCCTCCGACGCAACGCCGGCTCTCTCGCGATCTCTACGCGGTTCGATGGATCCACGCGCGGTTTTCCAGCGGAATCTGTAACGGAGCATCCGTATCGCGGGTAATCGGTTCCGTCGATGATGTGGCGCTCGATAAAGGCGTTCAAGAAGACCGTGACTCACTCGACGCGAAGCCCGTCTACGTAGAAAGCAAACGCGCTCGATGATTTATTATTTGCCGTGTACGGAGTGTGTTGCAGAATTGCCGTTGAAAAAGCCGACTCGCGAGGCGATTCGAAGCAACATTTTCCTTAGCGAGAATGTTCCCCGCGGTCTCGTTAACGAGTTATTAACGGGAAACATTGACCAATTAGAGCGCGAGTACGACCGTTGTCCCGCCCTTCCGACCACATTGCCGTGTCGAATTCGCTATCGCGCCTCCGTTCGTCCGTTGTACTTGATTTCCAATTGGTCCATGTTTCTCGTTAATAACTCGTTAACGAAGCCGCGAAGAACATTTTTGCAAACAATATTTTCCAAAGTATATAGCAGTTCTTTTCCAGATTATAATTTTCCACAGACTTGCGTTTTCATTAAGTTTATTCCAACATTCGTTCAACGTTCTCCATATTTTCTTTCTCCATTTTCTTAATGTGTCATCGTTGTATATCTTTACGTAATTTTTGTTACTAAGTAGAACAGCTTAGATCCATCAATTTTCATTAGATCCAGCGATAGTTTCTCAGTTACAACTATATTTTTGTTTGCATTAATCGTGCTGTATACCATTCTTATTTATACGTTACATCATTGTGTTCGCGTTAAATGAAAGTGCAGCTCGACGTTTGACGGGCGTGAATCACCGTCGTAAAAGCGTTAAAAACTTTGCGAAGCCGTTCCCACAGATCGACCGCGACCGGCGAATCCCGTGACGGTAATTTTGGACGTAATTTTAACGGAGAAAAATTCGTTGTTAATCGGCGGTTGCGGTCCACGTGGGACAGGTCCACCGAGGAATCTGGGGAACGGCAGTTGCAAAATCCAACAAATTATCCGTGTTATCTAGAATCGCGCTTTATCGAACCCGCCTCGTTGTGACGCCAACGCTCGAGAAGATCGATCACGTTTTCTCTCGGCAATTATTGTTCGTAATCTGCTTCTCGAAAGTTGCACGAACATTTTCAGAACAATAATTCTCAATTCGTTCAATGATTTCGCTTTCCGGCGATAATGATTCCGGCTAGTTGACAACGAAGTAATAATATTTAAATTTACTTATGTTACATACTTTTTATTTCTCATTTATTTCAACTATAGATACATGTTTATATTTATTTATGACAGTGACGAAAAATTATCCGTAATGTCCAATGAGATCATTCTCTTATAATAACAGGACGAGTGTAATTTTTGCTGTTTGTCAATGGGACATTGTTGCAAGGGTAACAAATGTTTTCCAAAGCGACTCGAAGCGTTTCATTTTCTTTTTTGATTATACAGCAATTTGTCTTCGGTAATCGGCGCGAGGTTTTATTCGCCGAAGAGAGGCGGATCGTTCGGCATACGTGATTTCTAACGACGCTTGGATCGTGGAATAACGTGCTCTCGGAGCCGGGGCAAATTACGTCGTTGCGCGCAATCTCGGGTCAGTCATTAGTTTATTGCCATATATCTTCGCGTACGGTTAGCCGCTAGACTTTGTTTCGCCGTGATTAAACCGATTCCCCTTTGACCCGCGATTCACCTAAGGAATCGCTCGTTCCAGCGAACGTTATCGCGGCCGTCGAGCATGATGCAACAACGATCCATCTCCGTGGAAAAATTCGTCAAGCGACTCGTCCTCGCGTGATTCTCAATCAAAACACTCTGGTGTTGACTCTGACGGTGTAAATGGATCGTGAAATCCTGCGGCGATTTCTATTTACGGTGCGCGGCAGAAACCGCGCGCGCACCAACCCCCCCTTACGTTCTTATTAATTGACATTGGCAGATAGCCTCGCGAAAAAAAAAGTAATATCGACGACGGCGCCGTTAGATTATTTTGATAGAAAATTGTGGATCAAAGTGATGCTTAATCGGTGTTTTATAAATACATTAATCGTTAACAAAAGTCGTAAATTTTAATCGCAATGTGCGACAGATATTCGGAAATATACAAAACATATTTGCGGATTTGTACGTTTATGGAAACGTTTCGCTACCTACGTGTCAACGATTTATTTGCGAGTCGATAATTTTTTTTTTCGAAGCAATTGGGAATTATAATGTGGATTTGAATGGTATTACTGTTACATTAACAATTCTTAACGGAGATATTGCTTCGTCTGTAAAAATTGAATGAAATTTATACGTAATCAATTTTCTTTGCAATCTTCAAGTACTTGTAATTGGCTATAAGATTACGTTGTTTTCTACAGCCATTGATCTAATCCACTTATTAAAAATTATACGATTCCTCGTAACGAGTTGTTCGTATAAAAATTGTGGGATGCTTGCGACTTAACATATTAATTAGAATTATATTAATCAGAATGGCTAAGGTCTGTTTAAGACTGGGTCATTTTATATTCACGTAAGAAAAAGTGCTATAAATATTATTTTAGTTGAATCACACATTTAGATGTAAACTAAAATATTCACCATTTATGAAAGAATACTCTTAGAACGAAAGTACATGTTCAAACATCTATGAACGTTTCTCAACCCTTCCATACTCCTTGCTTATTTTGACCAGTGAGATTCGCGATGAAATTTCTAGCAACAACCTTGTCAATTATAAATGTTATTCCGCAAATACTTAATCATTCAAGTAAAAGAGTTAGAACACGATAAGCATAGATTATCTTCTTCATTCCAAGAAACGATAGCAATCGAGAACGTTGTAATCGTTACAAGTATGAAGATAATGGCGCAGCAAGGGGTTAACCAGGCTAGGGTAAGTGTTAGTCGCGCGTCCTTTTTCTGTTCTGGCGTCAATCGGACACCGTGAATCCTTTTAGAAGCGAAGCGAGAAAAACGAGGAGGAGATGCCGTCGGCATTGTGTCCGCGATAATACCGACTAATTTGTAAAGGGCGGCCACCGATGAAAATCAAGAACACCATTGTCGCCTCGAAGTCCTTCGCGGGAACATGTCGGACAAAGCTGCTCGCGAGCGAAGTCCTTAAGATCGTTTCATTGTTCATAGAACCGTCGAGATCCTCTTTCCGCGGCTCATAGAGCGTCGCTGGTTTCCTACGAAACCGACGATATTATGCTCTCGACGCGGCCTGCCGCCTGTGCCTTGCTCTACTCGAGACTGGCAAAAAAGCGTTGTATTGTTTGCGACCCACTTTGTCAATATTTGCGGAAGTCGTTTCTGGGCGAGGTTGGTCGACGAACCTGGCGAAGTTCTGGTCGGCGAGGATCGTCCGGCCGACGATGCCGATAACGAACGGTTCCGACTATATCTTATCGGCGACGTGTTCCAGGTGTACACTCGATGAAATTGTTACAAATATTTCGAGATGCTTGCGAACGGAGTTACCGAGCGATCGAAAGACCCCGGGGAGAGCGAAGCTACGCGATAAACCAGTGTAAATTGTGATTAAACGACCGTTCCGGGTACGTTCCTGCAACTAGACTGCTTGTTTGCGCGCCTGGGACGTTCCGTAATCTTGTGGAAAATAATGTGAACAAGGTTGAAAATCGTGTGCGATGGATTCGGAAAGAGTTTTAGAAATTCATTTACCGGACGTATATTAATTATATGTGAAGCTCCACTCGCAATCGGGAAATAAGGAATTTCTCAAGTCGTTCGAAGTATCTTTATTTAGCGCAAACGCAATCGATTCGTAACTCTGTTTGTGAATTATTATCGAAATATAATGTTTCACGTTCTTCCATGGATACCGCAAAACCGTTTTCGATGCGTATTCTTTTCTTAAGACGACTGTCCACGGGAAACGCGTTACGCACTTCAGCTTTCGCGCACACATTCGGTCGCCACGGTCAACGATTAACTACTGTTGAGAAGTCCAGTGCAAATATATTTAATAATGCGCCATGCCATACCTAAACTTTGGTCTCCGCTGGAGGATCTTCGTTAGCGGACGACGTGATTCACCATGCGGGGCTCTTCGAGGGGCCCGGTTGTGTAATTAGGGAAGAAGGTATGGAAGAAGTTTTAAGCAGGTCGGCGGGTAGGTGAGAACAACAGGGTTCCCGTCCTGAGTAGCCTCTACGCCTCTCTCTCGCCGGCGAATTTCCTATGCCGGCCGGTGTGGATTATTGCGAGGGGACGGAATCGACTACGAAATTGAAGGGCTCCGGGCAATTTGGAACGGACCGCCCTAAAACTGCCGTCAATTTCCGTGTTAATGACCGAATTTGGGAAATGGTACTTGGACCCTCGTCACCATTAAAACGTCTTCGTATGGGTATCCTGCCCGTGGAACGCCGGAAAGTAACCGACTCCATTTTGCAAGGAGCCTTTACCCTCCCTTTCGCTTGTCTTCTCCCTTTTGGCTGTCTTCTCCCTTTCCATTTTCTTTCTCCGTCTCCCTCCTCGCCACCTCGACTCTCCTCATGGTTTCTCTAACCCGTATCGATTGCTTGTTTCGTAAGGGAATCGCTGATTATAAATTAAAATCGTGCCCGGCATAAACGTAGTAGAAAATCGAGGAATTTCCAGCGTCGTGTCCTCCTCCTCTCGACCGCAATCGTGCCTAAGATTTTAACAGAAGTTTAAGGTCGTGTCGCTAGCTCGTGATTATCGCCGGCTTAAAATCAAGCAAGATTTTTCACGCGTACTTTTGCATTAAGTTTCTGTTATTCGATGCGTGTAGCTTGTTCTTCTTTTAAAACCGTGTGTCGGTTTGTTGACGCGATCGCGAGGAATGTGGCTCGATCGGCTCTCAGGCCAAACTTGGGGAAAAGATTGGATCGATTAATGATTGTCTATTATACCTCGTTAGGAATTGTAACTAATCTGTAATTATTTATAATAGCTGCAGAGTTAGAATCGCTAACCACTGATTAGATTATTTCTTGCACGATGCCTATGTTAAACTAAAGAAAGAAAACTATCTACAAAGATAGGTAGTTGAAAATAAAAAAAGTGTACTAATAAATTGTTGGGAAAATACTGCCTTGACAATGAAATGGATCCTACTCGTCAACGAAAAAGAAAAAAAGGTAACAGGACTATATTCAAGAGCTATTAAATTGTCTTCGACGTTTCGAAAATTCAAATTACCTTTCCAACCACCTAATACGTATGTATCTTGCTCTCTCCGCTTCGAGTGCCCCTAGGCGTGGTTTCGTCGCCCCGAACTGCAACGAAGCCTCGCGAATTGGCTCGCAGGGACAACTCTCCGGTTCGCGTCTGAGCGAAATATATTCGAGGAAGACGGACCTGGTCGCTCTTCGGCGGGAACTTTGAAAAATGGTTCTCATTAAACCGTTCTTCTTTTTCTAGAAAACATGAAGTATAGTTTCACGGTGGATGGTGCTCATTTTCACGCTTTCCTCTCGGAACGTTTTACCGTCCGTGAACGTGTCCATCATTCTCGCCGCGCAGGAAAAAAAAACGAGAATTCGTTGGAGCCACGACGACAACACGCACGCGATGTTCACGCGGTTCGCAACACGTGTAGCGTTCACACGCGCGGAACGCATCGCGCATGTGATGCCGTGACAGCGCGCGCGGAAACGTACAGCTCACGCACTCGAGCACGCACGCACGCACGCAAGCACGCACTCACGCACGCATGCACGCGTTTCGAACGGTGTGTGTACATTGTTCGCAATAATGAGGAGTTTGCACAGACTGGGATCCCGACGTTCTTCAAACAAGGAGAGCAAGGACAAACAGTCCTATATGGACGGATGGACAAGCACACTCAGCCACGAATCACACACCGCGCACCACCACCCTCGCCGACATGCGTACACCATCGCACACCATCGCGCTCTCCATGGACACGGCTAAGCCTGCGGAGCCGTCCGCGACGCGTACACGCGCGCAACCCGCTTGCTCGCTCGCTCACGGAACCGAGCCTCTTCACCGCTCCCACCACGGAAACTATCGACCATCACCCTCGCTCAACAAGCACCATAAGCGATATGGTGGCTAATATTTGCCGGGCTAAGCACACAAATACAATACAGTTCTGTTTACCTACCGCCAGTGGCGCTCACTCGGTTTTGATCGACGCCGAGATACTACCGGCCCGTTTGCAATTGCTTTGGCTCTCTCTCTCTCTCTCTCTCTCTCTCCTCTCATCTCCTCTCCTCTCACCCACGCCCTCTCCCTCTCTCCTCAACCGAGACCAACGTTTCGCCGTTCGACGTCGATTCGAAACGGAAACCGCGTGTGTCGCCGACGATCGATCCAGTCTTTTGCTCAAGCCACCTCCTGCTTTGCTAGGTTTGCTATCATGGCGGACTGGGAAGGATTCTGGAAGACGGTCGGTCATATTTTGCATGTTCGTCGATTCATCGATTGGTCATATTAAGTTCTGTCTTAAGGAATATTCAATTGTTGGTGAACGTATTAATTCCAGAAATTATCACAATATTAAGCGGGTGAACGTGAGTTCATACATGAATACAAGTGAACGTTGTGGCATTCATGCTCATTGCGATGCAGAATTATACGAATGATATAACATTCAAATTTATAAGCCACGTTCTCTCGTACATACAATTCTTCGATGTAGCGTTTATTTCTTTGCGGCTATTATGCAGTTTAACGTAATTGATTATGAATGAATCATCTGGCTATTTTCGCTGTTCCGTTATCATTCTCACCTTTAAGAACGTTTCTAGTTTTAGTTAACAATTTTTTCATAACGCGTCTTGTATCTTATATCTGAAATCCTATCCGCGCACAATTTTTTTCTTCATTGATATGAAATAATTATAAGATCCGATGAAGATATCGGGCGGCTATATGGAAATTTCGGGTGCTGTACGTGCGAGCTGCCAAGTATTTCGATCATTTGTAATATCGATCGTGCGATCGCGGCTGATACCGGGCCCCAGTACGTACACGTATTTGTCCAGCAGAAGACTTTCGTTCAAACTCTTAGAACAATACGATAAGACCATGTCACTCGATTGTCACACTTCAGCCGCAGACGATCGAAATCCACGTACAAGATTCCCGGCATTTAACATATTATTTTCGTCGTGCCGGCACGATTATTAATTGTCCTTCAGTCCGCGTTGTTATCGGTTGAATTACAACGGGAAATCGTACATCGATAGGAGTACGAAGTGTGCTCGTGTAACCGAGCTTCCAACGTCTAGTCGGCGAACCGAGTCTCTCTCTTATCGACACGGCCGCCGAAAGGACGTACTCAAGATAAGCGATAGGCGATCAAGATCGATTTTCGGTATTTGTAGAACAAGCATTATCGCGATATCGATGCTACGATAAAGCGTTTTCCGGTCATGATTTTTGTAGTGGCGTTATCGCGTCGATACGTATGTACGTATTTATGTACGCGTGTGTGTCTGTCTCTGTGTGTATGTTCGATGACTCGGTGAATTTAACACCGGCTGATGACGCTGATCAACGTTAACATCGATAACGTTCATTTTGTATAGAATATCGAGAGGAGACTCGGCATTTGCGATAACGATAAACGTTGAGTGTCCGCGGTTTTGTGTTAACATGTTTTTCGAAGTGTGTAGCTCACCGATAACCGTATCGATTTGTATATTAAGAATTTTTCCATGCATGCTAATTCAGCGTTCGCTTAAAATAGTCACCGAGCAAACTCCTGAATAAACTCTTCAAGAGAGAGAGAGAGAGAGAGAGGGAGAGGGAGACTTCGGTTATTTTCGCGGTCGTTGACAAACTGCCAGAAACGCATTAACGGAGTGTATTACGAAGTCCGAACAATAGGCCGGCTATGTATGTTGACCGAGAGGAACGGATTCCTTGGAATACAATGAACGGCGAGATTGCCTGGCGCGCGCTGGTAATGCAAAACAAATACAGCGAACGTAACGAAAATTTATTCGTTGTTTATCGTGTAACCAGGATCCGGCAGCAACAAATCATCGCTACGCGCGGTGCAATTGATCTTTCTCCGGCGACACTTTAATCATTCTTCCTTGTCGGTAACGGTCGACGAGTTTACTTTGGGAATATTTCGAAAAATCTACGACACTTTTGAAGAATTAGAAAGGACTGACATTATATTAAATCGAAGATTTATGGGGATACAGATCAGACTTGCATAACTTTGCAAAGAAATCTGGCGATGTACGATGAAAGTAGAGTTCAAGAGCTAAGCACGAAGAATTTGTGCAGCGTCAACGGCGAAACGAACGGTTATCGATGCATACTTCACGCTTTAATCCCGAATATCTTGAAAGTGAAAACACGAGGCTTATGTTGTTTGTACAACCAGAACAACAGATAGGCGAAGAGACAGAGCCAACAGCTAGAACATTGAATATGCGAAAAAATCTTTGCGTCGATTTCGATTCTAGGAATCGGAAACTCTTCGAAGACTGCTGTAGTTGTAACAGTAATTCCTGTTATGCTTCTGAATATTCTTTGCAGCGTTACTATTTAATGCCATGCGCGAACGGAAAATTACGGAATTTTTTTTATTATAATATACATTTCAATTCCAGCAGCTATGAAACAAACAACGTGAAACCTATGATCTTATCTTGCTCGATAGTATTAATTAAGGATTAAGCTTTGAGTCCGATGTAGCTACTTATCACAATGAAAAGATATTATATTGAGTACTAATACTCGTGGTATTCCAATAATACTAATCGCGGAACTAATTACCACTAAACCTACCGATTGATAAAAGTGAATAACGTACTTAAATCTAATATAAAATTTGTATCGAATCATTTTATACGACATTGTGTCTCTATGCGTTACCAACAATTTTTAATTAGAAAATGTGAAATCACGTTCAATGAACTATACTTTTATTTACAAAGCCGTCCGACTGGTTCAAAGCGAAACATTCCATTGCAACAGCGCTACGGAAAAACCATGATCATTTTCCAGGGAGCCACTCGATCAGCAAGACAAAGACTGGTTCCGCGAATCGTTTCGGAAACCGTTCCGTCCGATTCAAAGGTGGGGAAACATCTCTGCGAATCAGATGATTCCGCGTGAACAAGCTCGCCCATATTTTTTGCCGCAAAACCGCATGCCCGAGCGCATGAAGAGATAAAGAGGAAAAGAGAAGAGACAGAGCAAGAGAGAGAGAGAGAGAGAGAGAGAACTCAAGCTGCGCTCGCATTCACCGTTTCGTTTCGAACTGCGAAATTCACTCCCAGAAGCAACGGCGTCGTCCCGGCTCGCTGCAACCTGGCGTGACGGTTAGGTCAGCTGGTCGGCGGTTTGCGAACTATCTCAATTTGCCTAAGCCGCAACCGCGGTGACCGCGGGAACCGCAGCTTCCCTCGTCCGTGGCCACCTTTGCCCCTCTTTCCTCCGCAATTTCAGCGGGTCTCGCTCGCGCGCCGTCGTCGTATTCTCTTTCATCGTCGTCTCTCCTCTCTCTCTCTCTCTCTCGCTTCCACCGCCCGACATTCCCCCCTCCCCCCTCCCCCTCTCTCGCGGCCGCTCTCAGGTGCACCATCTCGAGAATTTAGCAACTACCAGTCTCTCTCCGACGGCGTAACCTTTGACCGCAGACCTTCGCGCCCGAGAGAACGACACCGCCTGTGTACTTTGTCCCCTAAGGTCGAGCGATTTTAATGATACCATAGGCGAGGAGACACTGTCCAACGTGCTCGAGATTCCGCCGAGGGTCGGCCCCGGCGCGACCGCACACGCTCTTCGCCCTGGCCAGGGAAACGTATGATTGCGTCTGGAATTGCTAGACAAAGCAGCAATCGCATTCTTTTTCCTGCGATTGACTCGACTCGACTCGGCCTCGGTCTCGTCTCGGCTTTCGACTTTGCTGGCATGATGATTTCGGTGATCCCCCCCGTGGAAATTGGTTTCTGATGCCGCGCTCACCGGCTACCTCTAAGATCTGTAATCAGCGGAGACCCACTTTTCTGATGGACTCCGCCGAGATTGTTAGTGCCGCGTGATTGCCACGCGATGAGTAACGCGACTGGGAAAAGCGTGTTCCACGGTCGGTGACAAAGCCGATGTTCGCTGGCCGGCAGAGAAAGAGAGAGAGAGAGAGAGAGTGAAAGAGTTTTTGGAGAGTTGCATTCTCGAGTGATCGACGATCTACGCGGCGATCTACGCGGCGACGATTTAGGTAGAGAGATGCGGGTGTACTACTTGCTTCGGATGAAAGTAGCCGCTCGTGGTTGGAATGTGATCGTCGAAAGAATTATTTGGTATGCTAATCGTAGAAAGTACGTGTAGTTGTGTAGGGTTGTTTAATGGTGTTTGAAAAGTATTCAGAGAACAGTGACAATCGATAGAACGCATTTTAATTCTTTGAACGACGAAGATGGAAATTAAGTGGCGAGTGAAATTTCTTTAACTGTACTTTAAGCTAGATGCTTCTGCTATTTTATATTTTCCCTATTTATTCTCGTTGCAGATACATTTCGGCAAATTCGTTCTTTTTCTAGTAATTTTAATGGATTAACCCATTCGCTGCCAAGGACGAGTATACTCGTTTTTGCAAATTTTTTGTGGCCACAAACATAAATATAAATATGTAAAAAACTTGAAAAAATACTAGAAATAAAATTTTTTACAAAAATAATACTTTATTTCTTATAGAGAATGGATAAAATATAAATGATGAAATATAAATGGCAATGGGAATGACTTCGTATAATTTAGGCTTGGCAGCGAATTGGTTAAAATATAATTGGCATTTTTAAATTCGGTCAACCTTTGTTCCATTTCGAAAGACGACTATCCAATTTCGCCCTAAATGGATAAAATCTACGGTCTAGCCACAAGTGCGTAAAATCCACAGTCTGCTGACGGACGGTACTGATATCGATATCAATCCAGAATGGAATACAAAGCACAAGGTGAACATGGTCGACTATGATAAGTATACTAAAGAACGTTCTGCCACAATTACGAGAAACAGTACGAAAATGTTTATCCTTCGGTTCTTCATTAATATTAATTTAGTTATTTCGCGTATGCAAAAATCCGCAGTCTGGCAACAATTTTAAAATCGAGAGAATTCATATCAGGGTAGATGTGTCCCTATTATAGTACACCCGAGTTAAAAACGTATGAAAAAGTCTTATATATAAATTGACGATCTGATTTTTGAAATTATTTTTATCTAATATTTTAATATACTACTTACCAGCTATTTTATACCTATTTTTTTTTTATTACGTTAATAGGTAATATCATTTGCTTATATATTAGTATATTGAATAAATATAGTAAGAAAAAGATAGATCATCGATTTATACATAAGATTTTAATTTTTTTAATCTTTCTAAACGTTTTTAGTCCGGGAACGCGATAACACAGGGACATCTATCCTAAGAGTTTGCAGACACCTTTGCCGCGATGAACGCGATTCGCGGTGTGCAGAAGGAGCGATAATCCTACATTTCGCCGCGAGCAGAATGCATTCCGTTCGAGAGCGAGCGGATGTTTACCGCAAAGGTATCGTCAAATTTTGGGAAGCATGGCTCGCGTAAAACCGATTTATGCCGTGCCGCGGGAAAGGTAGTCGAGCGAAAAGTGTGTTTTGATTCCGATAAAAGGTGGGCGACGCGCCGGTAATCGAAAATCGAACGTCGGTTTCATCGGGAACTGATCCCGCTCTCGAATTGCTATAAAGATATTATAATGATACGCGGATCAATCGGTTGTCATTCGCGCGTTTATTTCGCAACGAAATTATCGTATTTGTTTGGAGCAGAATTATCGCATTCGTTTCTTCCATGCGTGCTGGAATTTTGTTAATCGGCATCAATATCCATACGTTCGCGGATGTAATTCAACGATGAAATTCTAGTTTCAACGAATTAGTTTCACCACGGATCGCGAGCTATTTAAATATCAGTTGTCAAACTCGCGTTTGACCTATTTGGAGCCGAAGATATCAGTTCGCCGATTTGAATTTAAGGTCGAAACCTTATTTGCATTGGTTAAAACTGAATCTCGATGTCCCCATTGTCGAAAGGAATTTTTAGAAAATCGGAGCAGAATAGAAATCCTGTAATTTCGATGGAAGAATGTTTTCTTATGCTTCGATCGATCACTTATTCTGGTCTTCGATAGCACGATTGCATTATCGTAATACTTTTTATTAACAAACAATAAAATTCGTAAATCATTCTTTACGATTCAGTGCACATTTGTATTTTTCCCCGGCAATTTTTAATTCCATCGTCTGCGAGAAATTAATCGTCGCGTAGCGGTGGTCGCTCTTGACAACCGTCTTAACTGATCGATGATGTCGAGTGCATTGATTTTGCAACGTATTAAATGTATTAAAAAGCATTTCGCTATCGTGTCGGTTATCGATTGACTCAATTAATTACGCACGAAGAGATAATTGATAACTGCAGTTCATTGTCCATCAAACGATATCCCAATTTTCGACGACATTGTCAACATCGAGAATGATATTTTTCATAATTTCATTACGCCGCTCGACCGAACTCTCTCTCTCTCTCTGCACTTTGTAATTCGCAATTATCAATTACGCAAATCGTATATTCTACCGAAAAACCGCACTAAATCAATAATTTCTTCGTAAATATAATATTGTCCAGCTTAATACACGGCCACGTTCGCAACGATGCCGAGATTTGTTTTCGGCATGAATAACATCCGCCGCTTCGTTTCACGCCTTTGTGGTAAACAGAAACGGAAGCTACCGAATTTTGCGTAAAAAAAGCGCGATCATTTTTTTCCGTGCGTTGCACAACGTATAAAACTGCTGTACGCAAAAAAAGAGAAGAAAGAATTACAACTTTCGTGCCGTTTCGATGCTCGACAAAGTTGTCGATTTCGACTTTGCGCGAAGAGAGAGAGAGAGCAAATTCACAAATCACGGCGCGTAAAACGGTGGAACCGCGGCGGCTGAAATATGACTGCGGGGCGCGCGTTCTTGAATCGGCCCGAATCGATCGCGGACATCTGTTTGTAAACTTATCGCGGTGCCGGATTGCCGGACGACGAATTTGCCGGCGGATTGCGAAAATCCCCGGTGCCGGTAACTATACGTTATTTCCACCGCAGCGGGCGCGGAGTGAATGCACCGTGTGCCGGCCGGTTTGCATTGCGGTGCACGGCGTAACGAAGTGCATTTTAGCGCATTAGCCGAAACGCTCTAACAGCCGCAAAGTGCCGCTTGCGTTACGCGCCGCGAGCACACGCCCACTCTCTCGCCTCTTTGCGCCGATTTCGCCTTTGGGATGGTCGGCGTTCCTCTCGTTCCGCATTCGCACGCCGTCCACCGAAATTAGAAATTCCGCGATCACCGACCGCGAGCTCGCGAGCACCGACGAGAAATCCACCCGGAGTAAATTAGACGTCCGCCGCCGCCGCTGCCGCTGCTGCTGTTGCTGCTGTTGCTGCTGCTGCACGCCGGATTCAATTTATTCTATTGACGCGTTTCTACCCGCGTCATTGTTTCCTTTCGATTACTCCTCGGTCTTACCAACGTCGGCACTCTCGAAAAGCCTTCTATTCACCGCTTGGATTAAAAGATTTCTTATTCTCGAGTGAACGGTTGATATTCAAATTGTTCTGATCTCGTGAAGAAAAATCGAGCAACGATAAACTTTTATTTTGTCTAAAATTCCCTTCTTTAAAGATTTCTTTTTATATATTCTAGTCTTTATTTCTTTATTTATGTATTATTTTAAATATTCAAACTAGTAGATTTTAGAAAACTTTTGTAACTTTTTAAGCATGCTATATTAATCAAATTACGATATTCTGTTGGCTTGAGAACAAATTTTACTCTTTTTTAGTAGGACTGAACGGGTTAATATTGAAGTTACTTTCTAATAAAAGTAGTTCTGAGTACGCTTAGGATTCTTTAGAGTGTTTATAATTTTATTTCATGTTCTTTTTAACATGTATATTCTTTCTCTACGCGTTAGTATTTTTGTAGAATTTTTAATGAAGCATGTGGAATTATTTGTCAGAAACTAGTTTTCAAACTTGGTAAATTAATCGTGAAATCTCTACCGTTGCGATGCATTGTTCGTTCATTTGAAATATTTTCTTGTATAATACAGCAATTTTCTACAAATTTAAGGATGGAAATGCCAGGAAATAAAGTAGAGAATTTCGTTTCACGAGTGATGGCAACATAAATTTAAAAAATAAAATGACCGACCTGCAATTAAAATCGTATGGTAGTTTCATTCTTGACGTTCGCAATTTTTTCATCGACGAGGGTTACACGACCCACCTAATTGCTTAAGCGAAACGTGAAATGAGCCGCTCATTTTCCAAATCGGTTCACTCCGTTACACAAAAAGTGCAGAATAGTGATGAAATAGTACACATCGCTTTTAAAAATCTCCTCTAAAATACCAAAAACAAGTTTACATTTCAGATCGTGACTAGACTGTGAAAAACCTAAGTCAGATGGCAATAACCCTTTTCTTGCAAAAATTTAGAAAAAGAATATTCAAAAATTCTTTTAATACCTTTAAAATTTCGTTTTTTTTTGTGCTACAGTTAATTCTGTCATAATACACAAAATCGGCTGTTCAGTTGTTATAGCTTCGACTAAACGATATCTAAAAATCATAGGACACAATTTTTGCCTAGCCACGGAAGTTACTTGTCAACATTTATACTTAAATATTTTCAATATTAGCACTTAACGTCGAGAGATAAGTATAAATATTGACAAGTAACTTCCGTGGCTATGCAAAAATTGTGTCCTATGATTTTTAGATATTGTTTATATTTTCAATATAAAAAGCAGATCACTTCGAGCGATCTATATTGAATCGACAAATCACGAATGAGACTATTACAATTTTCGAACAATTTCTTGTTTTTAAAACGAACTATTAGAAAACTGCCAGTAGACAAAGCGTTAAGAAAAGAATAAAAAATGCAGATATTGAACGGACGACGTCTGCGATCGGTTGATATATATATATATATAATACGGAGATCGCGCGAGGACGTTTCACGGTGGGGGATCCGAACGGATTCCGGGATCGATTCCGATCGGTCGGTGGCGGAGCCGACGCGAGGGACTCTCCGCCGGTTCATTCGATTACAACGGCTCGATTGTGATCGAGGTCAGGAGGTAGCCGGCGCACTTACAACTTAACCCGAGATAACTCGGTGCCTGTTGGCCTTCTTCGTTCTTGCTCATCGATGATGCTCCTTACCCGTGAATACACGCTCGAGCCCAAGGAACTCGCGCGGCGGTTGATTAATCAGCAACCTTTTTGTTCCCTCCCCACTCTCCGGCGCCCATCCCTCCGACCCCGGCCGTCTTCATCGGAGAAGTAATCAACCGAGTTTCGCAAATTATCGGGTCGTGGCGCGAGCTAGCGAACGAGCGAGCGAGCTAGCGAGCGATCCGCTCGGGTTCGAACGTTCCAGCAGCTCGGCGAGATTTATGAGCCGGCGTCGAGCTTCGCGGAATAATTGACGCGATTAAGCCGCGTTCGTTTCCCGCTGGCTTCCACGAACGGAAGAGTATCTGCTCGGAGAAATCTGATTTATGTTTGTTAAAACGGCCGCGGAAGAATCGTGGATTATAATGCCCGCGCGCTGGGATGCCCCGGAATCCGGTCGCCGACGGAGAACCACCACCGAAAATAACCGTGTTTCGTCAGCGTTCCTGTTTTTTTTTTCTTCTTCTCTCTCGGCCGGTTCTTCGCCGAGATAATTCACTCCGTTCACGTGAATTTGTTGCACAATGCGAATGTGTAGCGCCGACGGAAATATAGGACGTTGCCGCGAGCCGAGACGGCCGGGAACCGCTGGACAAGCATTGGAAATATCAGAAATGTTTTAACGGTTCGTCGGCGGTGCCGGGTCGCGTCACTCCGGGCAATAAAACCTTTTTCCCCTTTTTCTTTTAATAATGCCCGAGGTAGGCTAATTTAGCTTGGGTCGGACGTGACTCGCCTTTCGACCGTCCGTTTTCCGACTGTTAAAAATGCCGCTCGAAACGATTTATATTACGGTTGCCGGAGGTTAATGATCATGAATTTAGGGCCGAATTAATTTTTTTGGTTAACTTTTAAATTGCGAGAAATATATTTTTTCTCAGAAAATTGAATTTCGAGATTACTGCTCTCGATTAAACTAACTTTCATCGACGCGCATCGGTTATAAAATAGTAAAGCTGGTTTTTAGCGTATAAATTAGTATAATCGAAAGGAATAAATAGAAGAATATTGAAAACTGAAAGGAATGGCATATATAATTTATTTATTTATATACACTTATATTTAATACATAATACGTTATAAATGACTGCAAATTTTAATAACGAAGCATAATCAGGATAATCATCTATAAATGTCATTTAAATTTTTTGCCGATATCCGAGGAATTACTACTTTCTCGTCTGTAAAGCAATTAGGGAGTCGTACCTGGAAAATTTCCCGAGATTGTCACGATTCTGAAATTTCGGCACTTGGGCTTTAGCTAGAAGAGAATAATGACTTTATTGCGAACGATCGTGTACTTCTTCCATCGACGATGTTATTCCACTAGTCTCGAGATTGCTACATACACGCACGCACACACTTGTTATTCTCAACTGCGCACGAACCACTAATATTTTTATTTAAAATCTTCACGACCCATACATTCATTGATCTCAAACGAGTCGCACAGTTTGTTTCAAGCAAATCGCATCTCCTTCGCGTCACTGGTGCTAATTAGTTATGACTCAACTGAGGACAGCGCGAGCGCCGGTCTCCGTACTTATCGCTGTGCAGAATGGTTGCACAATACAGATGTTTATTAGCGTTAACCCCCTGCCGTGTTATCGCGGTCGCAGCTATCGCGATTCGAACCGCCTCGTCAATAATTTCCCGGCGGAAAAATCGCTCGTATCTTTATCGTACGTCTGCCTATAATATCGTGCGCGTGGAATTTAAGAGCTGGCAATAATAAAGTTGACTAAGTTAAAACGAAAAAAAAAAAAATATCATTGAAAAATACGCGCCAGAGCAAACAAGCGGAGCTTGATAAATCACGTAAACAACAATTAGTTAGCGGGGCACTTCGCGCGTATTCCTGTTTACGCCGGTCGGTTCGCCGGAATAAAACGAAGCCAGAAATTGATTTAGCCGAGGCAACGCGCGGCTCCACCTGTTAAAAATACAAGACTTCGTTGATCTCGTAAATTCGCGGCCTACCATAACCGCGCGAAGACTCGCAGCCGGCCGACACCGCGAACGCGGAATAGTTTATTCGCGGCCGGAGAAAATTCTTCTCCGCGAGTTCCCGCGCGTCGTCGTCGTCCACGTATCTCCGCATTAATTCGGCGGAAAATCAATACAAAATTTTGCCGGCGAAAACATTTGCATTGCGTCCCTAGACACCTCGGTGCCAATGGTCTCTCGTTCGTTACATCGGGCGAGCGAGCGAGCGCGTGCGCGCGCGCGCACGAGCGAACGCACACGTTTGCACGGGGCATACAGTCAGGGCCAGGGTACAGTCAACACGATCTCGACTGACTGGAACGGCTCGTAGAGAGAGAGCAAGTGTTAATTACATGTTTGCGGTGTCCGCGAGGATTACACGCTACAACCGAAACTATGAACTTGCGAGCGGCGCTCACACGCACACGCCCTCGCCCTCGCCCTCTCTCGCCCTCGAACGTGGGCGTGCAAATGCACGTGAGCACCGCCGATCGGTGTGCACGTGTGCACACGGGCAGAGAGGACGCGGGAGGAGGAGGAGGAGGAGGAGGAGGAGGAGGAGGAGGAGGGCACTGTTAACTACGTTCGCAGCCCTGCCTACGCAAGCCTCGTCCTTCGACCGACCTGTAGATCGTGTCGGATACGCTCCCTACAACCGAGACCGCGTTAACCGGCCTGTATCTCTGTTGAACTCTCACGGAAATCGATCGACGTCAAAAGGACAGCACCGTGAAAGTTACGGCCTGATAAATTCGTCAGACGACACCACCGACGCGGCGTCGTCAGACCAGCCGGTGGCCCATCAAAAATCTCTCGGAGCAGATCTGTCCGACCCTTCGAGGGCGGAATGTTCTTTACGTGTAACCATCGCCGAGCGTAAGGAATCATTTCTCGCGTGGCGTGTACCTGCGGTCGTCTATTGTCGGCGGTTCAGTAGATAGGCACAGTTTTATATAAGCGACGTCACGGCGGTTGTATCCGCCGATACATGTGTACATGAAATGGCTAGAGAAGAGTCATCGATTTCAATGAAATTTTTGTCGACAAATCGAGGTTGGAAATCGTTCGAGTCGTGTTCGATCGCTTGCGTGAATGGGCATTATTTACAAAGATATTTAATCGGACATATAGTTATTAAAAACAAAAAATCACTTCAATTGAAACGGCTATGTGAGTAACATATCGGTGAAATTAACCCTTTGCTGTATCATTATCTTCATAGTTACTACGATTAGAAGTTTCTTGGTTGCAATCATTTCAAAGAATAAAAGAGACGATCTATATTACTTGTGTGTCGTCGTTTACTAAAATATTTAAATATTGACGGTAAGAAATCATAATTTTATTCAGACTAAAAAAAACTGAACGGATTGTTACTAAAAATCTCCGTCACGTGTCAGACTTGTCAATGTATGATAAGGGGTTAACGTATGTTAAACTGATGCTATATCGATGATATTGAGCAAATAAAAGGGTTATAAAGTCTGAGATTAATTTTCTTGAAAGCGTAGCAAAATAGTATATTCCGAAACTTGAAAATAGCGAGTTGGTGGTGGGGTGGGGAAAGGAAGGAGTTTAACAGTTATTCGGCCCCCTGCAAGTGTTAATTTTGCGTCAGTTCGGGGAGCGCAGGGTTTGTGGAATTCGAAGTGAACGCGTTCGTAACTTGATCCGTACAATGCAGCTTGCGGATTGATTGAGGGGCGGCAGCAGCAGCGCGAATCGTCAACCTCTCGAAAGACTAGAATTTCGCCGAGCGGAATGATTCGCTCGGAATCCTCGAGCCGCGCCGGAGGCTGCCGGGATCCACCTGCCAGCAGCAATCTTGTTATCGCGTTATGTTACGCGTTACATTGTGTGTTCATCCACGCGTGCACGATTGCCGATGGCGTTTAAATGTCTTTTACTGTTTACCGGCTGCTCGCGCGCGGCTTGCGAACGCCTCCGCGCCGTCGACGACCATTGCTCTTCTCCGCCTCCTCCTGCTCCACCTCTCTTCCTCTTCTACCCATCATCCTCCTCCCCCTCCTCCTCCTCTTCCTCCTCATTCCCTTTTCATCGTCGAGCCGCGAATCGACTAACGCATTACTTCCTGCATCCATTCCTCTCCATCACGGCGAACAGCTGCGCGAAATTAATTACAATACTTAGAGCGCGGCGAGATTTGACGCGCGCTCGCGCTCTCCCGCGGTCTCTTTTCTTGTTCTCGACGGGCGTGGATTTGTTGGAGGCGTTCCTCGTTCCTCGAAACTTCGACATTGTTTTATTTAGTCCGAGTTACTGTCTGATCGTCTCCGACCCAACCCCGCTGCGCGGAACAATGACGAATCTTATTGCACGGCCGCGATGGAATATTTTAATTATCGACTGTACTACGAATAGATATTGATAAGATACGGTCATTGCCGAAATCGTACACTACGTGTCAAAAAACGTATACTCTTGTATGAACGTTTAGGGATGATCTGGGATAATTAATTTTATATATACCGGGTTTTCTGGGAAATGTGGGAGATATGATAAGGCTACGGTAAAAGAGACGAATTAATTTTAGAAGTCGACTCAAATGGAGATGTACAGTCCGCGCGCGACAAAACAGCACCTTTCTGTTCCCCCTCTTACTAGCTGCCCTGCTACCGTCGACGAAGCGGTAGAGGGGGGGGAATGTATGCGCAAAGGTGTCTTCTTGTCGCGTGAGGACTATAGCTATCTATAACAGCGTTTAAATTATATTTTCTATTTTTGTCACAAATTCTTAACGAAGCATTATAATATAAATGTATCTACATTTATTATAGATTTATACAAAAATCTGTACGCTAAATTATTTCTATTGAATTTAAATACGGTAATGGCTCGATATTTCTGATACGATTTCTTATACCGATCCTACACAAAAAGTTCAAATGAAACGCAACGAAATATAGTATTTTGCACTGACACCGGCGACATCGATTGGTTGTTAACACATATGTATATCTATTCAGAAATTTAATCTGTCGATCGTCGACGCTTCCTCGTCTATTTTTATTTATAAATATCGTCGCTTGGCGCCAACATTTTCGTATAATTAAAACTGGCCAATATGTACCCGGAGAAATACGAAGAAAAAACAACCGGATTCGATGAAATTATTTCGAGGAGGGTTGTCGAGGTTTACAGAATTTCGGGGAAACGTCGGAATAAATACCGTCGTCGGTGTGTGTGTGTGTGGGTAGAAGTGTGATTTCAGCGAAATTGATGTTTAGAGAAGACTATAATGCGCGCCTCTCCCCGTTGTGTATTGATAACGTCCTATCATCGAGCGGCCCGAGTAAAAAGATAATGATGTATTTATTATCTTCTGTCGACAGTTTCCGTGTGGCCACATGCTTCGATAAATAGAACAGAGTTTAGATCGAAAAGTTTGTCGGCGGGGTTCACAGGCTGCTGCGTCACAACGTGATATCATGCACGGCGTAGTTAGACAGTCGAGCTGCCGCCGCACACCCACTGTTTTCCGGCTCGTAAGCTGTAATTTGGTAACGGGCGGTGGCTGATGTATGCCATTAAACAAATCTGTGCGAAATAAGCGGCGCAATGTTTCTTTCGCGCGTAGAAGACTGTTCGTCGTCGAAACACCGCGCGCGCTCCCTTATTAAATTGTTTATCACGGAAACACGTGAATTTTTATTTCGGCCCGGGTAACGCCGCGTATTATGGTAGCTCAAATATTATTACACCGATGAGCCGTTCTCACCGAGCCCCTCATTATCCGAACTCCTCCGTGTTATTTAACGTTCTATTATTTCCTTATCGTGCGCGTTTATACGCGATTAAGTTGAACGAAGCGCAATATCTGGCGATACGACGTTTTAATGTTCCCGACATGGAAGCACGTAGCGCTAATTACAACAAGACCCGTAGAAGGATTAATAAAGAAACCCCCGAGAGCGAAGCGCGCGTATTCTTGTTAATGAAGGAATTCGAAGTGGAGAAAAAAAACGTAATTCGAATATTTAAACGCGGTTCCTGCGATGCGAAGAGAAAAGGGATGGTGGAAACTTAAATTACGTCCGGAGCGTATTACGAAGATCAAATGTTGGCGGGGGAATACTCCGCCAAAGGGAATTTCAATGAATTTGGTATTGGAGGAGACTTTATGTTTCTTTCATATATGTCGTAACTGTTGTCGATAGCACGCGCGACTTTTTAACAATGC
The DNA here is from genome assembly GCF_028453695.1 of Augochlora pura. Taxonomy (NCBI): domain Eukaryota; kingdom Metazoa; phylum Arthropoda; class Insecta; order Hymenoptera; family Halictidae; genus Augochlora; species Augochlora pura. The sequence goes on along the minus strand of NC_135773.1, from coordinate 5,369,389 downwards.
GCGATCATCGTTGGAAGGGAAATGTCTATTTTGTTAACGTGAATTTCGATTGTCTGTTGCAGGGTCCACCACAACCGGGACAACAAATTAAATTCACTGTCGGCGAGTCCTGCGACAGGATCAAAGAGGAGTTCAATTTTCTACAGAATCAATGTCACGCGTAAGTATAAGACAATTTTTTTACCAATCGGTAATCGTAAAACGGTTTTCAAATCTCTACGAAGATACTTTCTAGAGTATTTTAAAATATTTTATATACTTTGTAAAGTTCGTAATTTAATATTATTTATTTTAATATATATTTACGTCGCTACTTATTTTACATTGTAGTATGAAATTTATCATCGCGTTAATAGAACAACGTTAGAATATTGTTACAACGTCAACTGTTGTTCCACAGTTCGAGAAGGGCTTCTAGAAAACTGCCAGTAGATAAAGTGTTAATGAAATTAAATTTCTATTTAACTCGCGTTTATTACAATCGAGATATAAACTATTTACACTCTTGGTTAGCACGCGAAACTTCGCAAATCTTGTCCGAAATCTTCGAGAGGAGTTCGACACGATATGGTATAAAAAGCTAAGATGAACACCCTGTGCATCCCAAACGGTTCTTGGATAAAATTCCAACGAAATCGATTTAAAAATCGCGCGCACCTGTGACGGCGAGCTGCCAAAGGGCTGAGAAACGACGCATAAAAACCGACGTCGCCCTTAGAGGTTTCAAGTTGAACGGAGTCGTCGTTCCCTTTAGTAGTCTCGAACGTCCCCTTCTGGAATTAATATTTAAAGAGGCGGAGTGCCGCGTGCAGCTAATCCCAACGAAGCTATCCGTGGTATAGGTTTACAGGATCGATTATATGCAAGGTGTTCCAAACAAAGAGAGCAAAACATACACCTTGGGCGAATTAAAATTCAAGCGTCCCTGATCAAACGATCTGAATAGCCGGCAATAAGACCAGCTAATAAGAGTAAGAAAAGAATTCGATGGCTGTGTATGGGGAACGAGATGAACAAACTGCGATACATTGAGAAGGAGGACATATCATCCCTTGCAATGCAGTTTGTTGAATGTTTCTCTGTCGGCGATATTATATGATAAATTTATATTTATTATAGATGTTAATAAAAGTATTTTCATCCTGAAGGAGGAAATAATTCTTGTTGATTGTAGATTATTAAAACAAATAAATCGCAAATATATAAAGTAGCATTTGAATATACATGTACACATTCGATTAATATTGAAATGTGAATATATTTTAAAATGTATAAATCATATTTCCAAGGGACGTCTTAAAGAATGTATCTTATAATATTTCCTCAAAGTAAATAATACATTATTTGAAGCACGACGATGAAGCTTCTCACTTCGCAAAACAGAATCCCTGTTGTGAAACGAGTTGAAAAGTTAATTCTTCGATCAACCGCTTATGTCAAGATTCTGAAATGACCGCGTAATTCACAACAATATTATAAAGTAAACATATTTTCAAGATAGCTCATTGAAGCGTCGTGCCTTGAAAAATCATCGACAAGTTCGTGAACAAACCCCGCAATCAAAGTGTGATGCCGGCCCGCGACGTGTCTGTGAAGAGCGTTGAAAAGGCGACGGACGCGAAAAATTGGCACTCGCGTCGGCGTCAAGGTGAAAAGCATCTCTCGGTGAAACACGATTGAGCGCATCACCTGCACGATCGTCGCGGCTTACCGCGTCTTTTGTCTCGGACCTGCATACGTAACCGTGATAGAAGCCGCGGATCGGAATAGCCTGGGAACCGACGCAGCTGGTTCCCTCGGCTGCACGCGATCTGCAAAAGCCATAAGTGATTTACGACAGCGCGGGCTATTGGCAGACGCGTAATGACACCCGTGCGCCCGTAACCAACGCGAATACGGAATTAAGAAAGAGCCCCCGCGCGGTGGCTGCATTTTTCAACGTCCCGCGGATCGAAACTTTCATTGCTTCTACGTGGAACTTGTACGTCAGACCCCTACCGGAAGTTTCAAGCTCTTTCCTTTTACGCCTGCCACCGTCGTCGCGTCTCGCGCCCTCCCACCCCCCGTCTTCCGTTTTTTTCCTCCGCAGGTTCCCTGCCCCCTTTGAAGTTCCCAGACGTGGGAGCCTATAGTTCTCCCAGTCGATGATTTAAAAGTTCAGACGATGGAAACGCTCGCGACCATTCAGGGCACCGTGGAAAGCGAGATCCGGCCCCGATTCCTCGATATTAGCTCGGGGAACGATTTAGGGGCGAGTTGCGCTCCGAACGTTCGAAACTCCCACCTGGAAATTATACTTGCTTCGTATCGGTTACTATTTCCACTTATTATTACGATCACGAAGCTGTGCACTTAAACCTATGTCACTGATCGAATTCTTTCGAATGAATATACATAGATGGTTACAAGAGTATTATCCGAGTGCACTCGTTTTCGTCGAATAATTTGTTCGTTATTCGTTATAAGTTATTCTAAATATTTATTCGAATAAGGAATTGTTATTCGAATAAATTTGTTGAATAGAGAATTATTATTCAAATCAATTTGTCGAACAGAGAATTATTATTCGAATCAATTTATCGAACAGAGAATTATTATTCGAATCAATTTATCGAACAGAAAATTTTCTGTTAATAATTATTTTTTTGTCCGCAAATTTCAAGGTTCATGATATAAAGCTTTATTTCATGTAATCGTAAGATAAAATTACTGGAATTAAAAATAAATGATGGAACACTACTGCGGCGAATACGATCGAAACTTTTGTTATAAATATAAACGACAGCGGCAGATTGAAGTTAAATAGCGTACATTTATTACGTAAAAGCGAATACGCTTGTTTATACGTACGCACTAAGGTGCAACGTAATCGTTCCTAATTGTTATGGAAAATTCTTTGGCGGTCTCCATTACCATCATCGAATATATTACTAACTCATCTAAAGCTCTGTATTGCTGTTACAATTACTTTATAACGCATATACAACGACAGATAATGCGTTTCTTTGGATATTTGATAGAACGTCGAGAACGTTAATCTGTTTTTCTGAACATCGTTCACTGTACTATCATACATAATCAATAATGTGTCTCGTAATCAACGCTCAAATTATTCTTTTAATAACCATATTCATGTTATTATTATTTTTCACGTTATTATTATTCTGTTTCAAAGTTCACTTTTTTAAAACTAAAAATTAACTAAATGAAAATTAAATAACTTTCTCACACATTTTAGATTATTTACTTAATATGATGATGTCAACCTCGCTGTTCCTTTAAACAATTCAGTAAGTTTCTTTCCGAATTTCCGTCACGAGTGTCCTACTTAACAGACATTTATCGAATATAAAAACCGAAGAAATCGAGCGAAAACTTTGTGCGCGTCTCGTAGAAGGGACGCGCGCGATCGGTTCGATGCCATCGCTACTCCGGAAGCCATCCATCCATGGCTGGATAAAGTGCACACAATTTAAACGATTGCGAAGCGGTTAGAATACGGCATAAACGGTCGGCGCGGTTGCTCGCGATTATGTACGCGCAGGCGTCGATAATTAATATTAACATTATACCAACGCGGCGTACGTAAAGGTCGTCGTAAACCTACCGCACGAATTTAACGTGTTTCGCCTAACTGTACACATCGGCTTAACGTTCGGGACCGATAAAGAACCGTGCGCATCGGGACGTCTATCGTGCGCACAGGTATCCAGTGGGAAATCATTTAATCCGAGCTGCTTTTTTGCCTCTGTTCGCAGGTTGAAACTTGAGTGCGAGAAACTGGCCACGGAGAAGATCGAGATTCAACGACATTACGTGATGGTAAGGAATCACCATTCCGTAACACTAATTCCGGTTAAGTCCGTGCCCTCCCTTTCTCTATTCGCCGTACAGCCTCTCTCTCTCTCTCTCTCTCTCTCTTTCTCTCTGCCTATGTCTCCGTCCGCACGGTTCGTTCGCCGTCTTCCTCCGGCTGCCGCCCCAGTCCCTCGTTTTCCCCATCCAGGATAATCATGCTCGCTCGACCGCTAAACCAGCTTGGCTTCTTAGCATTAATTGCATCCTCGCCGCACCGACTTTACATTGGCCTGTTACCCCGCGCTCGCGCGGCCGCCCGTGCACCTGTATACGTCCTTCACGTACACAGGCGACCGCAGCCGATGCACGTGTATCCGTATATTTATCTTGCGCACCTACTGTGCATAGCTAATGGCTCTAAGAGCACAGCGGTTCTCATCGACTCGATTGTCGCGCAGCGCGCACTGTGGATTCTGGGAACAATAATCTGTGGTCGAAACTCGTTTCTTCAAAATCCGTGCATGAACACTATTCTCTTATGCGTGGACGCAGAAATCGAGAATATTAACAGTCTTTGTGATTCGATACTGCGATGTGAAAGTAACAGTATAAATTTGAGCTTGCAACTAATTCTTTCGATTATTCGATAGAACATATAAGAATGCGATTTGATGCGTTCTCATGCATCGAAGCGTCTATATTTCGACTGTTTCTACGTCTGAAAAGCATTTTTTATTTCGCTTGGAAAAAATGTAGACAAGCTTAACAATTTAATATCTTCAATCTGGGACGTTTCTTGGTACAAAAAGTTCTTCGTTGGTATAGAAATTATTTATACCATTGATAATAAAAATTATTTTGAGACGAATTGGTAGAGAAATTTTACTGGTATCTCAGAATCATTACTCGAGTACAAAGGGTTAATACACATCGAAATGTGTATATAATATCCCAGCCGATATCCTGACGAATTAAACACCTACCTATTACACGATAACCTTAAACTTCGACGCAACGGTGAAATAATTTTGGTCACAGAAAGCGTACGCCGCGTTCCACGCCCGTACAGGATTGCGCTGTCGTAACCCGAACCAGATTTGCTTCTTGCTTTGCCCGCAATCTGGCCGAAAGAATCGACCGGTTGCGCTCGCTTTCCCGGCCGGAGTTGTTGACCACCTCTCTCTCTCTCTCTCTCTCGCTTCGGAAATACGAGCGGGTGTGCTTCGACCTGTGTAATTTCACACTATTTATGTCGACACCGCGGCAACCGAAGATTAATGTTCCTCTTGGATGCGGTGCAGCGGTGTCCCCCCCTCCGCGCCCTGCCCGCGGGCAAATCGGGTTTGCTCACGGTCCAGGCCCTCGGGGCTCTCGCTCCGTCGCCGCTAACGAAGGACAGCGGTAACAACAAAAGAGAATTCCCGCGGTCGGCACGGATGACAGTAGACGGCTTCGAGCTCTGTCGTCCGAGTTTCCTTGACGACGAGGACAGAGGTAGGGACAATTTCGATTCACCGGCGAGTCAAGCTTAGCTAGCAGGGTGCTATACACCACCACCACCACCACTGCCACGGTTGTCTAGGAAACCGGGACGCCATCGCGTGGCACGCAGCGAACGCAAGAGTCGTCGAGGTTTCTGTCTTTTACGACTGTCGTTGGCCTTTGTTAGGTCTGGGTAACGATCCCGAGTTATTGGCCGGTGTATGAACACGGCGGAGGATCGCCGCTTCATTGAAACTGGCGTCTAACAAGCTGGAGATCCTATTCTCATCGTGGAAGTCGTTCCGAGAATAATCGTCCCTGAATTAAGAACAGGAAGGGCGCAGGTAGCTGGCCGAAGGGTCTCGCATTTGGTTAAATTGGAGGTAACCGTTTCACGTGGCTTAGAAATATACGTGCAATGTATAGAACAATGTTTTAATACGAATACTACACGGTTGTATATTGAAATATTCGGTAGTTAACATATTAGACGATATACCTGGAAATCCGGGACACACCTCTAAGTATTTAATTACTTTATGACCAGGACGACTTCGACGGACAGACAACAGATGTGACCAATAAAATGAATAATAGGCACAAATCGCGCCATTAACGACCGAAACAATAGTAAGAAGATCTTTAGAGCTTCCAACTCGTCGGCTTAAATTTCTAAAGACACACCCCTGTTGATTTAGAAAATGCGAGAGTCCTCTACCAAGTTTCATTGGTAATAAATCAAGAATCAACGGAGTCGACAACGGACAAAACGTCACGAGAAAAAGACAGAATTAAATCGACGACAACTCGAACGCGTCACTTTCAACTATAGAACGCACGATTTTCTGACACGTATAAATCGACGATCTTTATCCTTTTATTATGTGTACCTATCAATCTGTTAAAATTCATGAAGCTATATCTATTCTCTTTATAAGTTTCTAATCCGTGACACGACAATTAGGACATCTACCGTAGCCATCAATTCCCACCGTAATAACGAAACAACGTGAACGAAATCCGCCGTTGAACCCGCGTAATAGCGATCCGTGATAACGCTCATAGCTAAGTTGAAGTGCCCGCGATTCGCGGTTGTTACGGGTCGTGGCGAGGTTTCTCCGCCGTGGGGGGGGGGGGGGGGGGCTGCTTCTAACTATCAGTCGGTTGCGGTCGATCGTTAGCCTCCGATGAAACATTCTTGCGAAGATCAGCATGCAAGACCTATCGGGGAGTATTTTGACGGCGGTTAGCAACCCGGGCCGTTTCATCGGCCGAGCAGAGAATCCAGGTTAAATTGGGTTCTGACCCGGGCGCAAGGCGGTGGTTACGATGCCTGGTTACGATCCCCGTAGCCGCGGCCGGCGTCTTCGTACAACCTAACGACAAAGTAACACGGCCGTAACGCGAGCAACGCCGAAGGATAATGCAGCCAGCTGCCCTCGTTGGCTTGTACACCGAATGCCCGTCGACGATCGACCGCCGTAAACCAGTCTAATTATACCGATCCGCGTGTCCCGCGAGGAAATCCGAACCGCGTTGCCCCGCCGCACGCAAGATGCGATTTACTGCCGGGTGTTTTCATGGTAAATGCCCCGCAGTTAACCCTCGCAAAATTGGACTGCGGGAGAAACGGTGGGAACCGGCGGTGGAAGGGAGAAAGGGGGGGGCAGGGCAAGGCAGGCGAGGCTGCACGGGGAACAGTTTATCGCGAACCCGGTGACATAATTAATTGACTCCGATACACGGGGGCTATCGTTTACTTGGACAGTTGCGAAAACGCGGCGCTCCGGGGATCGTTCGGCCCGGTTCTTGTTACCCGATCCTCCGTTTCTTTTTCATCCGCGCCTGAATCTCGCGATGATCGGGGGGACGACTACCATTTTATGCTAAAAGCTTGCATCGAGTCGCGCGCCTTGCCGGCGGCTGTGTCGGTGTGTACACACGGGTGTATGCGACGCTCGCTTGTTCCGCGCGAACCTCTTCGTCACTCTGTTATTTGCTGCACGATCTTCTTAAACGGATTCTTAAACTTCTTTTTTTTAAACGGATTCGTTCAAATGAAACATGGCAAATTGTTGTTGCGGTTTCAATCTGTTCGTGCAGTTCGCGCGACGTTCATTTGTACCGTCTTCTTTCGGTAAGAAAATGCCAGTGTTTATCGTTACTTCGATATTCTTTAAACGCTTGTACGACGAGGCTCCGTTAATATTAATACATTGATCTTCAGCTACAGGAGAGCTGCCGTTTCTATGATGGAATGCAAAAGATTGATAAATAAAATGATAAACGGTCTTGGGCCAGGCTCCGTTATATTTTCGTGGAAAAGGCGGCCTGCCTCGATTGTTAATCATTTCGTAGAATGTTCGCCGCTTAATTTATAAGTAGCGGGTTATTTACGAGTGGATTAAGCCACGGTTCCCCGAATTAACAAGCTGCCAATCAGTCAAAGAGTGCCAGCGTGTCTTGTTCGAATCGGGCATCGGTCCCATACCAATTCACCGTTGTCCGTCGAGTGGTTTGGCAGCACGCGTTGCCTCGGTTATGCCGTTGGGGACGTTCCCGGTTTTCTCTGGCTGGGCTCTCGGATACGAGGGGGAGAGCGTCTCTCCGGCCCCGGCCGTTCTTGCTCTTCTTGCGCCGTGCGTTGTACAGTCTTAATTGGCGCGGAGGCGACTAGTTTAAACACGATTAATCAAGCGAACGAGCCGACACGGCCGCCGCCGCCGCCGCCGCCGCCGCTGCGCCGTAGGAAGTTGCCGGTGGAGAGACTCCGGAGATTTATCGACACGGGGCCACGCTGCTAGCAAGTCCCTCCCGACGCGTCCTGTCTCATAATTTCTGTTCCCGTGGAATGTAGATTTCGTTGTCCCCCGGGACGTTATTATTGCGTGTAGCCTGAGCTAAACGCATTGTTGCCCGTTAAACGATACTCGGTTCAGCGAACGACCGGGTAAATGGAGCCGCACTGTTACATTTATTTCCTCGCTCGCCGCGCAACATCTTCGCGAACTTGCCGCGTTTTTCGAACGCAAATTGTTCCCGCTAGAGACAAATATTTTTGCCGCTCGAATATACAAGCTCTGAATAATTTATTAGTCGCGGGAAATCGAGCGGAGTTCTTGCCTGGGAAACACGCGATTCCTGGTTCAGTATTTTATTTTATTACATTTTATGTTATTGTATTTTATTTAATTATTATTACTGTCTTAAAGTATCAGTACATTGTAGCTTCGCAGCTAGATTGACCGAACCTGTTCGGTGTTAACAATTTTCTAGTAGAATCGCAGCAACGGTCGAATAATGGCAACGGTGGAATAAATTGTTCACAGTTACTGGGTTTCTGTTCGAAATCTCCGTCACGAGACGTACCGTTATAACAGCCCCGAGTATCTTCGGTTGATCTTCACGAAGTTCCTCGACAACGGCGCGGCCCTATTCTTCGTAGCCGCGGGAAGCTTTCGAAGGTCTTCGACAACCGTCGGTGGTTGGCAGAGACCGATCTTGCCGCGCGTCGAAGACGCTGGGTGATCTTTGGAACTTGGCTGGAAACGTTTTAGGCAGCGCGAGAGGATGGCCCTCAGGGTCCTTAGGCAGTTCTTAGCGGTCGGTCCGAGCTATCGATTGTTTTTGGAGGGCTTTGGAAGTGCTTTGATAGCCTTCCGGAGCCACGGAGCTCTCTCGGTCAGTTTCTATTTGTCTCGGCATCTCTCGGGCACAAAGGTTTCGGTGTGTACGGTTCCAGAGGGATCGGCGCGCTGCCGGCCGTCGTCGTGTACGTACGTATTTCACGACAATGGACGGCCATCGATAACCGAGGCACGCTAGTATTTGGTCGGTCAATAAAAATTTGTCGGACCGAATTACACTCCGGTCCGGCTCCGGCCCCCTCCCGATCATTTATCCCTTCCTCTCATAACAAGATCTTTCCCGGAGCTGTTCGAGCAATAGTACCCGGCGGCAGTAAAAAAGGCCAGGTCTCTAACAAAAGACCGCTTGTTAACTCGCTTAAACGACGTGTACAGAGTACATCGCGGTGGGGTGTCAGAGTCAAGCCGGAGCGAAAGGCGAGGCAAGAGAAGGATGTGGATAAGGATGAGGAAGAGAAGGAGGAGGAGGAGGAGGAGGAGGAGGCGGTGGTGGTGGTGGTGGTGGTAGCAGCGATGCTGGCGGTGAATCGAGGGAGATCGCGTGCTTTTTCTCGTTCTCTTTGTCGAGTTCATTAACAAGCGCCACGTTAAGGACGCTGGTGCACAGGGGTCGAGGCCCGCCACGTTAATTTGTTGTGCAAGCCATAATGAGTCGCAGAAGTTGGTCCAGAGTGTGCTACTGCTAAGGGCTGCTTTCTGGTGCCGCCGCCGCCGTTGCCGTTGCAGTTGCTGTTCCCGGCTCTGCTGGCAGTGCCGGTGATCACCGCTGCCGGTTCCTGCTGGTACAGTTGATCTTAACAACCTCTGCCTCCTGCCCTCTCCGCCTCCTCGTCGCGTCGCTCTCCTCCTCCTCCGGCTCTTTCTCCCCTTCCTTCCCGTTGTTGGCTCGCTTCTGCCTCCTTCTCCCACGGGTGGAATAACTTACTTACGACGCAATTAATTCGCCCGTGTAATTACGGGGCTAATGGCCCGTAAAATTAAGAACCTGTACCTGGCTCTCGAGCGTGTTGCACGCGTTCTACTACCCTTCCTGTTCCTCCTCCTTCTTCTTCACCTTCATCTCCTCCCCCTCCTCCTTCTCCTCCTCCTCCTCATCTTCCTCCTCCGCCTTCACTATCTCATCGCTCTCCTCTTCCCTCCTCGTCCCTCCCTTTCCTCGATCCCTCGACCTTCCTCGCCCTTACACCTGCTTTCTCCGGAGCCTTCGTCGTCTGGTCTCCTTTCGCTCGTTCCCTCGAGTTGCCACCGTTACACGCCAGCCTCCGGCTCGCTCTTGTCTCTCGAGTGTACTCGAACAGACTCGATTAACTTTATCGCGATTAACGATAATTAATAACGCGTTACCGCGGAAAGTGCAGAGCTGCGTGCCGACAGTGCGAGAGGGGGGCAACAGACTCGGCCGTTCGTTCGTTCGGTCTCTCACCGTTCGTCCGTTCGTCCGTCCGTTCGTGCGCGCGGCGCCTCGTTCCGAGGATTAATGGTAGCCGGAATGTTAATGACGCGACGTCGGCGGCGGAAGGGCCGGACAGGAAGAAAAAATGCCGGAATAACGAAGCAAGACACGGACAAATCTGGCAAATGATGGTAAATTGCCGCGGCGCGTCGGTGAACAGAGACGCCGAGAGCGGCTCGAGGGCGCCGCGATGCTAAATGACCACCGGCGAGGCCGGAGAAGTTGACTGTTAAGTAATGACGCTACAAAACGGTCTCTTCGGTAAAATGATCGTTTACCGCAATTATAACCGCATCCTCGCGGTCTGGCTAACGACCGGCCGTTGATAATAGCCAATGGAAGGCATCGGGAACTTTCCGAGTTTCCATCTCCAGGCTGCAACGGCAAACGGCAAACTACGCGGCGTTTCAAACGCTCGATCGTTTCTTCCTCTTCGTTCGTTCGCGTATTATCGTCTTCGGACGATGTCGGTTCTCATTCTTCGAAAGGTAAGGCTTGCAAAGATGCTCAGCCCGTATAGTAAGACTCCTCCGTAGTACTATCGGATGCGTCAGTTCCTCCTTGAACAACTAACGTTGTTGCTGTTCCAATCTTTCGAAATTATCCTAAGCGTACTTCTTCAATAGCTCTGTCTCATTCCACCCTCTATTATGCTGTGTATCTTTAAAGCATTCGCTTGTTCCTCGTTTTGACACGTCTCGAGAAAAGACGAACAAGTGTTGGCGTTTATCTTGTGCTATCGCTTGCTTTTTGAAAGTCATACGTCATTAGAACTTGGTGTAACATTTTATTTTTCCACCGCGCCCTTCTAATTAACACTAAATCTACCAGGCAAGCTATCCGGATTTGATTAATAAAAATTACTTAGTTATAAATAAATTCATCCACGTCGGTAGACGTTGCGTGAAAGTCTATTGCCATTCTACTTTGATTTTTCAAATTCTTTTCAAGTGTAATATAATAATGTATATATAAATTTCTGAAAAATTGTACAAGCGACGTTTACTTTGCTCAAACCCGAGAAAACAATGTTCGTGGCTCAAGATTCCTTCACGCAGCAACGGTCCGGAACGCCCGCAGCTGTGTGCCATCTAAAATCACGCAATCGTTCTACACCCTAACCAACCCAGTTTCCACTCACGTGTTGCAACTATGCGCACACGAACTCGCGCGCCCGTTTCCACTCCAACAAAGTTTAATTTCTCTGTTGCAGTACTACGAGATGTCCTACGGCCTAAACGTGGAGATGCACAAACAGGTAAGTTTCAAATCCTCGTACAGACGTAGAATCTAACGGCGCGCGAGCGAGCGAGCGAGCGAGCCTCTCGTCGCAGCTGTCTCTCGCGCCGGGCAACATTGTTCTGCCAATTTTCGTGCGCCAATTTCGCACGCAGAACGAGAGAGGAACGCGCCCGCGCCCGCGCCCGCGCCCGCGCCCGCGCGCGCGATCCTCCCCTCCCCGTCTCTCCCCTCGGCCGAACAATTTCCCGCTCCTCCTCCTCCTCCTCGTCCGGCGATCTCCTCGTTCAACACTCTTTCTTCGCTCGGCGCGAGACGCGCGCGTCGGTTAACGTCTCGTGTTTGCCGAAGTCATTAAGGAGAGGATAAGTTTGTCCCGTGTACACGGACGAATAAACATTTGCCACGATGACTCGCCGACACGGAACGAGGCTCCGAGAAAATCCACAGCCGCGCGAGAGGAGCTGGCACTTTCGACGCCGCCGAGAAACGCCGTGTTCCGAGAAGACGGCGTTCTCTGTCTGTTCGATAAACCGGTAGCCGTGTGTGCATATATACAGCACCTGTCAGCGATTCGCGGTTCGGTTAGCGTAATTTTCTCGTATTTAGGAGCGGCGGCCGCGCGGGAAACGCTTGACAGACGGGGCGAGCTTGCGAAAGAATGGGAGAGCCCAGGATACTATGGTCGACGGTGTACGAGCTGCTGTTAGCTGCTAATTCGAGTACTCGATCCCGGACTATGCGGGCCAGACGAATTCCGAACAATCCGTTCCGAGATTGACGGATTTCAATCGCGATCATTCAGCAAGGAGAGATTTTATTTTACACCGAGTCACATGATTCATTCGGAAGTTAGTAGAGCAGATCCGGAGATTCGAGTTAGCACTTGTAGCAAATTTTGCTTACGTAAAAAAAGATTCCTTGCATTGAATTTTTCGTTTTATCTTATTTCGAAAATGATGAATAATATCTGAATTTGTATGACTTGGTTCACTCGCAATCCCGCGATGTTATTACTTATTCTACCCGAGATCAATGCGATTACGGATTGCTTTAAAACTTTTCCATCTTGGTGCGCAACCGATTCAAGATCGTTCTGATAAATGGATAGAAATACCACGGCAGGTTTAACACGCGAGCTTTTCAATGTTGGGCGAAGAATAGCGGAACCGTTCAAAGAAAACCTGCAACAGCAGCTCACGTCAGACCGCGGTTTGAAACGAAAGTAGCCAAAGCCGCGGACCGTTAAATCATTCGAGCTATCGTAATTCCTCGGTCCCACGCCGGTTATCAATTTCGTTCCTGAAACGCGGACGTCGCGGTAAACAAGCAGAGTGTCAAATACGCTCGCGGTGCTCGCAAGTTAGCCGGACGTGTACGTCAGGAGGATCGGTGCGTCGTTGCTATTCCGCGTAATGAACCGAGCAATAAGAAACGTCTGCGCACAATGTGTTCGGTCAAAGGTGTCGTCTCACGCGGCGAATTCGCCGGCTCGTAAACTTTTTCGAGTTATTATCCGCGCGGCCGGGCTCGAAAATACACACCGTTCCACGCGCGGGAGAGCTGCTGCTCGTCGTTCTCGCCTCGCCTCGCCTCGCCTCGCCGTTCCCGCTCCGCGTCGTTTCCGCGATCTCGTCGGCGAGGCGAGGCAAGGCGCGGCGCGGCGCGGACGGCGGGGACCTTTTCGAGATCGCTCGTTAAACCGGCGGAACGTAGGCCGTGGCACCGCTTTATCCCTCCGTGTCTCGTTAATCATCCACCTTATGTCCGCTCGCGTCACTTATTTCCGCGGCGCTCCGGGATTCTTACGAGGTGCGACAAAAATAGAGACGCGCCGCGTCGACGAGGGATCCACGCTAGAAATACGGAGGAGAACTCGCGCCGGCGAGGCCTGGGGATTTCTGGGGCTGCTTGTGTATTTTGTTCCGTCGCGTCGACGGGCTACATTTTTCCCTCCCCCGCAATTTGTTCGCCGGCTGTTGCCGCCGCGGCGCCCGGCGAAAAGTTTTCGCGTTCACCAGACCGATGCCTTTCTGTGATCCTCGAACCGGCGAGCGCGCGCTCTTTTCACAAATAACTCGCATCCCGCCGATTGCCGCGCGACTCGGTTTTTTCACTGGAAATTAGCTCTCGGCGCTGGCAAAAGTTTAGCATTTAATCACGTCCTTGTACTTCGTAACGTTGCGCAATCGAATATCCATTTTTCCATCTCGATTCATCGCAAATGCGCTTCTCTTTTTGTTGTTACGGTAGCTTTTCTGTATTAGCATTGAAAATTGTTTGAATGCAATTTTTAAGGAAGGTGCGCTCGTAGTCCGCAAGAACGAGAGAAATCGTTGTTGTTCGTACCATGGATTATTTATTTTTATTTATTTTTATTTACTTATTATTACTTATTTCTATCACAAGTTACAGAGTCGAAAGTTTTGCACAGATGAATTTTTCTTGGTCAAGAATATTAATACATTCATTTCAATTAATTAGAATTATTTAAAAGAGAAACGCGATTAGTCTTTACATCTTGCAATCGACGCAGACAGTTTTTATATTGTACAAAGTCATTACATAAAATATCGCAATACATCCATGACGAGTACACTCGTCGGAAACAGCTAACAGGTTAATACCGAATGGAAGCGGCATCTAACTCGGGTTTTACCGTTATTATCTACGAACAAGCGGCGCGATTCGATTATATATACAGTTTCGGTAACTTCGTCCATTAATACCGTCCCCCATGAATTACTCAACAATTACTCGGGCACGGCGGACGGCGGCGCATGATAAATGGTAGTACGTTTAAAAGTAATTCGACCGGCGGGCGGCGGCGGCGGCGGCCCTGTTCAGTTTCTTTCGCGCGGCTAAATTTAGCCGGATGTCCGTTAAAAGTGTTCTCGCTTAAATATTTCGCTCACGGAAAGGGGCCGAAAATATTTTCGATCTCGGGCCAGCTGGGAGGCATGTGCGTGCCACCGAAAACGAAATAAAACCATCTCTTCCCTCTCCCGTGTTATGCACTTTGTTAACGAAACGTTTTACTACGCGGGCTCTCACGCGTCGACCGATCACCCACCGTGTTAACCCCGGAATGCCACTCGTGGGTAGAAATAGGCAAGCTATTATTCGAACAAGGAATTACGACCGGAGGAAGCGTTTAAACGGTCATTCGCGACGCTTGTTTTCAAGCGCGTACGTTTCGGTTTCAACAAACTTTTTAATCGCGTTCGGTTTCTCTCTGATTAATTTTCATCTTTGTCCCGTACACGTTTACGATTCCGCTGCGCGCTCGCCGCCGATTTAACGAGCGAAGGCGTCCCACGGTAACGAGGAAATTCATCGAATTATTTCCGGGAATTAAACGCGATTTTACGCGAAGCTAGAGAATTCGATAGGATTTTAATACGTATAATTGTTACATATAGATTTGCGATTTAGGTGAGAGACGACCTATCGTGAAACACCGCCAGAATTATAATCCCTTCTTGGAACGCTAGCAGAAATAACGCGACAAAAAAGTGGATAGAACGTCTTTGTAAATTCATTTTTTAGTGTGAACATTTTGTGAAGCATACTTTTTATACATAGAATATTTATAATAAGAATGAACGGATTTTTGTATAGGCTTGAACGTAATTTTAATTAGTATTCCGTTCGACCAAGCATTCGAACAGCACTAAGGTCGATCGTCCGTTTCTTTTTCAGGCTGAAATTTCGAAGAGACTGAACGCCATCATCGGCCAAATCCTGCCATTTCTATCACAAGAACATCAACAGCAAGTCGCGAGCGCCGTCGACAGAGCCAAACAGGTCACAATGACGGAGTTGAACTCCATAATAGGGGTAAGTGCACGTAACGTGATAAAATCAACTTATTCCCCCGCGGCACCGCGGAACCGCACGGATGTTTTTTGTCAACAATCAGAACGATTACCGACATCCATGTTCGCATACGACGCGACGCGACGCGACGCGATTCCGTGTACTGCCGCTAATCACTAATTGATACTTAAACATTTACATAACACCGCCGATGCCGCGTATTATAAGGAGCCGCTGCAAGTCATTTGCCAGTTGGTAATAACAGTCGTCGGGAAAAAAGTCGTCGTGTGCTTCGAATGCGGTTTAACGACTTTATAAATCGTCTTCGACGGACACAACGGCTCCAGTTCCCGAGCGATCTGTACGCCTCTTGGCTAGGATAGATATTCCACGTGCTTGAAAACATCGTTGCATCGGGTACGCCTAAACGCGCGCGCGTCTGAAACCGAATCGAATGTTCCAACGATCCGATGACTCACTTCCACTTTGCATCTCATTTGTCATCCGCTTGTTCTTCTCCTCCTCGTATTCGATGCCTCGCTCGATGTTTCGCGAAGTACACGATTATCCGAGAAACCGAATGTCGGCGCATCTTTAAAACATGATCTACAAAAAAAAAAAAAAAACATTAATTGCCGCGCGTCGCGTACAGAGAACCGCTGTAATGCGAGAAACGATTCGCCGGTGACAACAAAGACGAATCTTACAAGCGTCGTCGAAGCGTTTTCGATGGACAGTTTTTTTTTTCCTTTTCGCCGGTGTCGAGCGACGGGCGTCGAGCGAAATTCCGATTTGCATAACAGACTTCGAAAACGGACGTCGGCTGTAGCTGTCCCGTCGGGTTAGACGGGCTACATCCTTTCTTTTCTTCGATCGGGTGTCGCCTGCGACGGACTTCCGGCGGAAAACGTTTTTCTCATACTTATGGCCGCCGTATTCTGCGGCACGATCGCCGCCCGGGGGGCTGGATGGGTGCGGACGATATTGGTATTCGACCGTCGCGACCCGTATTGCTGAGTTCCAAGTTGGTTCCTCGTAGGCGCGACTTGAATAATTCCAACGGGCGACGATCCTGCGGCCTAAACAAAAGCCACGGTGTGTGTGCTCGTCACTGGGTTAAAGGCGTGCTTCGATTACTCTTAGCCGAACAGTTACACCCATTGATATTCGAACGTCACTGTGTAGCCTCGCATTTTTCGACGATTTCTATTCAGGATGGATCCGAGACTTTGCTAAACCGGGATCCAACGTCTTGTCCACAGTGTACACGGATTCGTTCTGTTAACCAACGCTAAATGGTGGAAACATCTTTGCGCAATTTTATTCTTACGTGGCTGCAAAGTTTTCTTTGCCGTAGGCAGATCTTCGAGGTTTCGGCTTTGCAGGCGTTTAGGTTAACGATGCACGAAAATTCGTAGTATTATACCAATATTTGAACACGAAAATATACAAAATGAAACGTTATTCGTATTTTACTTGTAATAACAATTTTCGGTTTTGTCTGAAACTTTTTCATCATTTTTTATCCGATACACTTTTTAATAGGAATAAGTAAAAGAATAGATATAATCATTCTAAAAAAATTGGATATACAATACTAATTACTTATCCTACCTGTAATAACAAAGAAACAACATTCAATGTTATTATTCACACTATCTTTCTGTATTAGCTTTCTTATATTTAATTTCAGTTCTTTCTACTTCGGTTTATATTGTCGCACTGACGTCACATGTCTATTCGTTCAATTATTTTAATACTATTGAAGATCTAACTTATCGACCTATTTACGCGGTGAATTTAATATAAGTTAGGATGATTTCCTTACATATATACTGTGAAGAAAGTGTAATAGTACCTCGGTCGTCACCGTTACGTCGCTTACGTTTCGCGGCACATTCTAGGTGCACACTTTCTAAAGAGGTCGCGACAGCAAACTGGTTATAAACAGGGACGGTAGCTCACCGTTCCGTTACCCCCGTCGCGGAGACAACCGCGACAATGACAAAAGAGAGCGACAATCCGTGGCACGCAGAGACTAAGAAGCGGCTTTCGATCGGTCTAGACGGAACCAGAGGTCCCCGTCGTGCGTGCCCTCGATTTAACGAGCGCGCGCAATCCTGACCGCTGCAAATCGTCCGATCGAGGTCGCGACACGTACCGCAATCTGCAGTTGCGTAATACGCGTCATCGGCATGCGGGGACATAATCAGTGCGTGCACTCCGCGCACCGAATAGTAGGGTACAAGGTGAAGCCGGGTGCGCGACACGTGCACATGCACCGCAACTCCTCGCTCGTGCTCGCACACACTCCGTCGTCGCAGGATGAGCTCGAAACACGGGGGAGGGGGGGGGGGGGGGGGGGGGGGGGGGCGAAGGGCACAAAAACAGGGGCGTCGGGAGGATTCCGGTTCTCTCCCCGTAGCGCTGGAAACACTAAATAGAGTAAGACGGTGGGGGGAGGTTAACAAAGAGTCAGCCAGATGGAGATAGAGGGTACGGCCGGAGAGAGTCCGTTGGCGGAACGGAGAGGGCGAAATATAAATAGCGGAGCGAGGGGCCAAAGGCTGAAGGGACCGACGGAGGCAAATAGACATAAGCGCCAACCCCCATGAATATGTATTACTCGGTAAACAGGGGTTGAATCAATATTTCGTTTAATAACACTGTGTGGAACGATGGAACGTGGGCACGTCCCTTCTCTCGCTCGATGTCCCCACGGCTGGTCTCCTGATTGGACCTCTCTGTTATATCCCCGTCGTTCCGCTGCTGCCGCCCCTCTTTTCCTCTTCTTTCCACCCCTCGTTATACCGTGCACGCATCGCGGGGGGTGCGTTTGTAGAGCCGCGTGGGCTATATTCCCTGACACGTATTTAAACGCACAGGTATGGACGAGTCGCACCTCGGGGCAACGCCGATGCCACCCCGGACCAATCCACCCCTCGGACACGACCCGGCAGCGCACCCTCTCCCCCTCTCTCACTCTCTCTCTCTCTCTCTCTCTCTGTTTCTCTTTCTCGCTCTCGCGCTCTTTCTCCACCCTGTTCCCGCGTATTATTCACGGCGCGTTAAACCTCGTTTGGGACTATTACGTTTCGTTTGGCACTGCACGAATGACGGCGGACCCGCTCGTTGCTTCGAATACGAATTGAATACCGTCGGGGACCGTCGCGTCGCGTCGCGTCGCGTCGCGTCGCGCCGAATCGCGTCCGTTCAGCCGGTCAGCGACGATTTTCGCTTTGTATCTATTGTATTTATCGATGCCTCGCTTACGTACTTCGCCTGGCTTTTTTCCAGCCGGGTTTCAGCCCCCGCGAGCCGGAGGAGGGCAGAGCTCGGGTAGCGGCGGCCCGGGGGGACGGGGGGTGGGGTGGACTCGAGTAATTGTTCCCGGTGAAACGCGATTTCCGACGAAAATAACCGTGCGATGCATTTTCCGCTCGCCATTGGTACATTATACAATTATTGCTCGCTCGACGCCCGAACCGTGAATGTTCTCTCTCTCTCTCTCTCTCTCTCTCTTTACCCCTCTCTTTCTCTCTGCCTGCAGAGATACACGCAGCGCACAACGAAAAAAAAACCGTATTCACGGCTCGTCGCTTGTTTGCCGGCGCCGGCAAAGGGGCGTCGTTGAACCCACGCGGCGAATTATAATCAGACTGCTTTTTTATTTTCTTTTTTTCTTTTTTTTTTTTTTGCCACCGCGAGCGAAATGCGCGGCGGCGGCGGCGGCGGTATCGCGCGGAAACGATAACGTTGTTTTGTAATGCCGGAGATAAAAAATGCCGCGTATCGCGCGAAAAACTGCGCCGGAAAATTCGACAGAGGAAATTGCATGAAGTCTGGAGGCCATTGTTCGGCGACCGGCGAGAACGGACTTCCACTGTGTTGACCGGGCTTGAAGTGAATTTGTTGACGCCGAAAGGGCGGCCGCGGCTCCGTTGCAACGATTTGTGCGTATCTCCGGTTATCTAAATTTTTTCGGGGAAAGTTCAACCCTTTGCACTCGAAGTCATTTGAACAGCAAATGTAAAATAATTTCTCTGGCTTCTAATATTTCCATTTTATATAACAAAGCGTATTTCATGCATACGTAATTGATTCTTGTGATTCATGCTAACAGTTCGACCTATAACAATATTTCAAATCCAAACTCTATTAGTACAAGGATTATTTTAGAACGTGATAGAAAATTTTGAGTGGTGCCTCAAAGTCACCGCTCGAGCGCAAAGGGTTAAATTTTGCTCGCGCTTTGCTTGGTTTCTTTTCATGGTGTTTCTTTCGTTGCTTCGCCGGATAGACTTGTTCGCCGCGAAGAGGGAAAGGGAATTTATGTTAACGTAATCTTGATAGGTTGAAAATATAGAATATAGAATGATATTAGTTTTATATTTTTATAAATTGCTTACCTAATTCACCAAATTTTTTATAATTTAAGTAAAGATCGCTGATTATGCATATATAAGTACATTAATTAATATTAAAATATCCGTATTGGTAGTGGATTTAATGCTAAACGTTCGCAGATTTTTTTTGACATAAAAATAAAACAAATATACATCCTAGTTAACTTATATTAAATTATTTTTACTTATTCTTTTATTCCGTCTATATTTCGTATATTCCGGTTCCACTACCCTAAACCCAATATCACAAAGTCAACTCGTGTTTCCACAGAAAAATTCATCGGACGTTATTAAAATGTGAAAAGATTCGCCAGCAGATTCAGCCCCGTCCCAGAAAGAGTTGCGTAGGATAAAAAAAAAAATCGATGCGTGCCTGAAAGAGAAAAGAACCGCCGCCGCTGCCGCCGTCGACGACGCGCCTCGAAACCTTCCATTTCGCCGAGCGGTCTCGCGACGGAAAAAATTGTAGCGCGTCAAAAGCCCCTCGCCGGAAGTCGAGTGGCCGCAAGGCAAATTGCAAGCTACATCCGTGGAGTACGTGCACGTGCGTACGGCGCCGCAAATACGTCCCCGGGGGGTAAACTGTGCTGCGGGAAGACCATACGAGCCGTATGCACACGCTACGCCCTCCTTTCTTTCCCCCCTCTCGGGCCCCGTCGCCGTCGTGTTGCCCCATTCAGCGACAGTACAGGAAAATAACTATCGTACACAATCGGCGGCGCGTAGCCCGAGAGGGGTTATTTCGCATAATCCACCCCTCGGAGACGAGACCGCGACCCCTCGTTCGCCGAGCAGTGTGTTACTTTCGCCTCCTCCCCATGCTCCGTCCGCACCCTAAATACCTAAGTGAAATCCACGATAAGCATGATTCGCGCACGTAACGAGTTTACCGCCTCTGTTATCCCCTCTTGATCTTACATTCGATATTTCCCTTTCGCTCTCATCCCCCACGGCGGGGCAGCCCGGGAAGCGGTCATTTCTGGTCAAACGTCAATTTCTCAACTTCCATATTTACATATTTATATACGTACAATACATTCCATATAGCATATTTGTAACACATCTTAGTTATCACTTCATTTTGATAAGAATTTTTTAGCTTTAGTAGAATATTATACTAAAGTGTTAATTTTCAAACTTTGAGAAAGCTTCTACAAAATTCATAAAAAGTGATAGGCAACATTACCATTTTTATATTCGTCTATACTTGTACGAAGTGATGTTCTAAAAGAGTCACCCATTGGATATTACAAGATCTGAAAATACTTAAAAATTGTTGGTCAGTGTTATCGTTTCCTGAGCCCAGTCTTCCATCTCTCCCCGACTTCTCGCGGCTCTATTCGTCCCCATTACTCTCCCGTCGCTCCTTGTGCGGCTTTTCGAGCCGCCAGCACACCGCCTGGCTATCGCTAGTGGTTTGCGAGGGTCCTTGAACGCCCAGCTTCCCTTCCACCCTCGTTAGAACCGCGCTTCCAACCGCCGATTTTCTTTGGGGACGACGAGACGGTTCTTCTCTCCGATGACGAATCGGGAAGTCGCATGGGCGGAGTGCGCCTGAAATCGAGGCTGCGATCACGGCGACGTTGACTGCACGCCTCCTTGATGATTCCTGGGACAGTTCTAGTTCTCACGGATCAGAGATGTTACGAACTTTGTCGTAGAAGCGTTCGAAAACGATGCAGCAGTTGTCGAAAATATCAGTTCGTTTTACAAACGACGATGGCAACGGAAATGAAAATCGAGGTTTACCCTTTGACATCTTTTACCTGTCTTCTTGTTTTCGTTTCGACAGAAATAAAACTTTTATTGTCTCGATTTCTCACTGTCATAAGTTTACGGAAATAATGAGAAGTTAATAGCATTTTTATTTATATTTCGTTCCATTCCTATGTCAAAGGGTTAATAGAGAATGCGAGAGTGGTATATCATGTGGAGGTTGTTTAATCGTACAAGAAAGGTCCGCAGGTGTAATTACAATTTTTATCTTCTTTCTTCTTCTTATTCTCGATTAAAACGAGTGGCAAATTAATTAATTGTCGCCACAAATAAAAAGTCTATGAACTCGACGCCGGTCCCATAAATACTTAAATTGCGTGTTAGTTTGCGTGCTGGTGAACATGTCGTCGATTTAGGGTCGAACTGTGCTTGCCCAGATAGAAATCATTCGAATATGATCTTTGCGACAGAAGAGCGAGATAAGTTTGAGTATCAGTTCAGCAGGTAGCCGGTCACGATATTGGTCTCATAGTTTGCGTCTATCTGCGATCGTAATTGCATTCGATG
Source organism: Augochlora pura (assembly GCF_028453695.1). Taxonomy (NCBI): domain Eukaryota; kingdom Metazoa; phylum Arthropoda; class Insecta; order Hymenoptera; family Halictidae; genus Augochlora; species Augochlora pura. The sequence goes on along the minus strand of NC_135773.1, from coordinate 5,347,262 downwards.
CGAATCATCCAGGTCCAGTGACGTTGAGAACCATGTTTTCTGTTTCCAGCAACAGAGACCCGACATATCGAGATTATTGCAGCAAATGCATGCTCAACAACTGCCAGCAGGGACACCGTTAGGTGCTCATCCCGGACTACCCGGACTTCCGGGACTAGGGCCAGGTGCTGGACTTCCGGTGCCGACTTCCGCTTCGACGGCTCTCCTTGGCCTTGGTCTGACGCCGGGAGCTGCCACAGCACCCGGTACAACGGCGGCACATCCGCTTTCGATGCTCGGTAAACCGGAACTGCATCGCGGTCAGCCCGATGATTTAAAGAGCAATGGCGGTGAGTGATTGTTTTTCTTTTCTTTGTTTTATTTACACTCGACTAAACCCTCTTACGGTCTTACGGTCTTATGGTCGTTCCTGGCCAACCGTTACTTTTTTTTTCTGTGAAATTAGTTCTCGAGAAACCTTAAGCCTTAAATGACTAGAAACTGGAAGACAATTATCGGTTTTCCTTTCTGAATAAACGCTGAATAAAAACTTTATTAAATATCGTACATAATCGTATAATTGATAAAACTGAAACTATAAAGTTGAAATTTACTATAACAAACGCTAGATTAATTATTTCCTAGTCTAAATAATTCTATTAATGCCCAGTTTTCCATAATGTATATTGTAATCAAAATTAATTTCAAAGCACAGTTAAAAAGTGAGGCACTAATAATTCGGAATAAAATACTTATGTAACCTGTTATGAGATACTAATGCACCCTTGCGCATCGACTAATAAATACATAATAATTAATACGTATTAATACACATTAATTAACTCATATTAAGATATATTAATAAATGGCACACATAAGTTGGCATACGTAACAACGAAGACTTTCGTGGCCACTTGAAACGAAGGCCGTGCAAGGGTTAAGAGAAGGATTTAGAAAATCAATTAACCTAATTAGGATTACATAAACGTACAAGTAAAGTCTGTCATGTAATCGCTGAGTTCTCCTGGTTTCATAAATCAAGCTGTTTTCGTACACTATAGATCTTTTATGCCTCACGAAATTACACGATTTCCTAGGTCAATAGAAAATACAATAAACTTGCGTCAACTATAAAACGAGGAACAACAATTCCTCGACATCAAATTCCCCGAAATTTACAAGATACACTCGTCGACAATAGGGCTACACGAAATGACGCACCTCCGATACCTATTTGCTAACCCAAATCACATTTTAAGATAACCAAACATCGCAAACGAACGATACTATGCGCGATGAACAAATGATACGTCCACCGATTCGACCACACCTCCGAGCCAACGATTTCGAGCCTCGCCGCATAAATTTCAGCTTCATTATAATTCGTAGCGAAAACATAATCAATTTTTATCAGTCTACGGCGAACCGCCGCACGCGGCACTCGCGGCGCATGAAAACTCGGCGCGTAATAATCCCCGCGGTGAAAAACCGCGCGCATCGCCGAATAAAAATCAGATCTCCGGGTCTCGTTCAAATTCCATTTAAGCTCGGGCCGACATCAATTCAAATTACCGCTGCCTGTTAATTTCCACGCTTCCTTTGGTATCGCGTTATCATCCCACGCCCCACCGCCCCCCAAACCCCCCCCCCCCTCCCACCCCTCCTCCCTCCCGTCTCCCCGACGGCCATTCGAAAAACCGCAGAAGCCCTACGCGCCCCCTTCCCTTCACGGTCGAATTCCTCCAACGGGAGAAAGAGGACGAGAAAAAAGGGTGAAGGAGGGCGAGGGAGGGAAAGCGGTAGAGATAGAGATGGAGAGAGAAAGAGAGGGGAGAATAGAGATAGAAAGAGAAAGAGAGAGGAAGACAGAGGTTGAAAGAGAGAGATACAGATAGAATGAGATAGAGATAGAAAGAGAAAGATAGAGATGGAAAGGGAGATAGAGGGAGAGGGGAAGATAAAGAGAGACCGGGGGAGAAGCCGGCTCCACGAGAATCGTAAAACCTCGCGGTACTCGTTATACGCATATCTTTCGCCCTTTCACACGATTTTAATTGCCACCGCTGCGGCGAGCGCGGCCGGAAAAGAAATTAACGAAATTCCGGCCTTTGGTCACGTCGAGTGCCCCCCGTCCTGCGTTCCCGGTCCCCGCGGCCGCCACTGTTCCAGCGCGACCCCGGCCGACCTCTCCCCCCATTCCACAAGCGACACGATATAACGAATCTCACCTGCGAGAGAGCGCGCGAACGCCGACCATCGGCCTGGATTTCCCTCTTTTTGTCACCGTCATCCGTTTGATCCTGCTTTTGTGATACCGGGGGCTCGACTCGGTCGGGCTCGGCCCGACCCGGCCCGATCCGACCCGACACCCCCGACCTGGCCCGGCCGCGGGGAAAAAAGCAGCGCGCACAGAGAGCGCGAGAGAAAGAGGGTGGTGGTGTGTGTGTGTGCGCGCGCGCGCCACCGAAAATGCTGTCCGAGAGCGGAATCGGAGGGGGTTGGCTAGGTGTGGACCGACGATGGGAGGGGGGGCAGCGAGGGTGGAAAAAAAATATGTAGCCGACGTGGCGTGAGCGTGCGGTTCGGAACTCGCTCGACTGGAAATTTTCAAAGCGCTTTTCGGGTATCCGCTTTCGGCAGGGGTGAGCGTGTTTGCGTCACCCTGTTAGCGGACACCGGCGGTTTTGAGCGAAAAGCGCATAAATATGCATGAAGATCATTTATACGGGCGCAGCTCGCTCTTTCGCCATCCACGCCCTCCGCGCCCTCGGCCGCGCGCTCGTCCATCCCCGCCCCCGCCCCCTCCCCACGTCTCTCTCCCTTTTATGTGCACGTTATTAACATTTTATCGACGCGCGGTGGCCGGAATTTTGACAATTTTTCCTCCGCTCTCGCCCTGTCCTCTCTGTCCTCCGTCGACGCGCCCCGACTGCACGCACCGTGACCTCATGCATGAAAATCATTTTCGTCCCACCCCAAAGCTGCCCCCCCCCCCGTCGGGCCTCTCACCCGCGCAACCCTCTACTCGCGGACACCGGATGGGCTTTTGACTGACGACTGTTTGCATTTGTCTCGTTACAGGTCTCAGCTCCACCGAGGAGAGACACGTGAGTAGAAATATTTTGTTGTGATTTTTTTCCGCTCTCTCTTTTCTCTCTCTCTCTCTCTCTCTCTCTCTCTCTCTTGTTTCTTCCTTCCTATTCTTTTTTTTTCGTTTCGTTTTGTTTGTTGGTCCCCGGGTGGCAGTGTTTTCGAAGCGGATAGTTTTAGCGATTTTGAGTGGAACGGAGGCGGGGGAGTCCCGGAGTTATGAAAACCGATTTGCCCGGCTCGCCGTGGGGATTCCGGTATTCCGGGATCGGGGGACGTTAATGAGAGTTTTGTAGCCGGCCACGGTGCGCGTCCCGTTCGCCCGTCGTTTTTCCGCGTTGTTCTTTCGCTTTGAACGAATAATTGAAGCCTTTCCGGAGGCGCGGCCGCGCGGTAATCGCGCTCGACGATGACATCGTCGGCTCGGATTAAATTATTAATCGACGTTGCCGCGGGGATGGCCGGGAGGGGTGGCGAGAGGGTGTGCAGCCGTGGCTCGGCGAGAGCGTGTCGAGGGTGTTCTCTCGTTCGGTGGACGCGGGCTGGCGGCGCGGGGCGAGAGAGAGAAGGGGGGGGGGGGGGGGGGGCGCCCGGTCGCCTGCTGTTATTTTTCGCGTGTCGTAATTAAGGTTTACTACGCAAATGAAATTATGTCAGCGCGGCGCTGTTTTATCACGGATGAAACAATAATACGCGCCGCGATTTATGGTTCTCGTATTTTGCGCGCCGGTAAATATTTCTCCGCTGGGAGCGCAGACAAATCATTTATCGAAATGTCGAGTTAACAATCGGATTATCCGTCGAACTTCTACGCGCAATCTATCGGTATAAATAAACAAATGAACGCGGATGGGCATTTTTTCGCCGTTTATCCGTTTCCGCTGGCCCGTTTCCCCCCCCCCGCGGGGATTTCGAAGGATTTAATGACGTAGATAAATAATCCAATCGCATCGAATCGACGAGATACAAAAACCGTCTCGCCGGTATCACGGCCACGCGAAATTACGCAAAAACAATGCGCGCCGGCCGTTCGTTTCCGATACGGACGCAGTGCCTCGATCTCTAGTGCCTTAACAGACTATCAATAACCGAGCTCGTATTACGCCAAGCAAAAACGTAAATCCGCCGAGCCGATCGTAAATGATTTTTTAATAGTTTTTTGCAATCGTACGATCATCGCTGATCTATCCGACCATCGTTTTTAATTCTCGTTCTCTCGTCTATAAATTAATTTTCCGAGTCCATTCAGGCACAATTTTGGGACTTTTGAACGAAAGAGATTAAAATAGTTTCCAAATCTTTGTTAGCAATCGTTATTGGCGGGCCTAATATTGCCCTAAATATTCAAAAACGTGTTCAGCTTTTCATATGTCCAGATAGACAGAAGTGTATAGTCCCTTTATTTAAATATTACACAAAATATAAATTACATCGAGTTTATAATTATTCACACCACTGTGCTACAAACAAACCGTCAACAATTTATATTTTCATTTCGATATAACGATTATATCATAAATTGTAAAATGGAAAAACTTGTAATCTTCGTTCTTTGTTCAATCGCTTCAGCGAGTCCCTAATATTATTAGATAATAACATATAAATATTTAAAACATCACCATCCTATTTCTGTCATAAATGCATCGGATCCACAATCTATTACAAAAGAACCAAACGCGACTATCCCATAGGTGAAGTACAGCCGCGAGAAGCAATATTACTTCCCAGCGATCCCAACAGACCCCCGTTGCAACATTTTCGAGCGGCGGTGCCCGTCGAGTCCGAAGCTCGGTGCTCGTTCCGTGAGCAGGCTACACGCTCTCGCGAAGCACGATATCCCGCTTGGTTCAGCGTAGAAAATTATTCTTTCCCCCCGGCTCGGTTCGCTCCAAATCGTCCACTCGTAACTATTCCTAATCCCGGTCGCGGCTCGCGTATGTACGGTGGAGCCGCGCGTAACGCAACTTAACGCACGTACAAGGTGCTCGACGCCGGCACGAGTACTCGCGACGTGACCTCTCTCTCCCCCCCCACCCCCTCCCGCGCCCCGTGTATTACAGGTACGTTACACGCGTGTAACTTTTCGTGCGCGTGAAGGGTACAACGAGTGCTTCAGCGTGCTTCGCTCGCGAGTGTCTACTATGTACGCGCAATTATGTTTTCGACGAACGCGGGGAGAGAGAGAGAGACAGAGAGAGAGAGAGAGAATAGCATAAAGTGGCGACGGGAAAAGAGGGCAGCGAGGAAAAAACCCTAACCGCCGCTAAGAACACCTACGGCGCTCTTCCTTTCCCCGGGGAAACGCCGGCACGGTTTAGCTTCTCCATCCCCCGCGCCGGAAAAAATAACATTTTGAAACGACGAAGCGGCGGGAGCATAATAATTAGAACAAAGAATCGTAGAAATTACAGGGGCGGGGAGGGTGGCCGCTGAATAATTCGGTGATATAAAACGGAAATGAATTTCACAAACATGTGTCTATTAAACTAGAATTTATTATTTCTATACTATTTTATTTTTGAAATATATTTGCATTTTATTTTGGAATGCATTTTTGCCAGAATTATGCGCGCACAGGAACACCCCACAAACGATCACCATCTTATTACTTACAAATACGTTCTCTCTTTCCGCTTCACATTTTTCGTCGCCTTGTTTTATTCTTTCGCTATTTTCTTGGAGTTGTTAATAATTAATTTTTCAACGGAATAAAAAATCTCTACAATCTACAAAAGAAAAGAAACGATCGAACACGAACGAGCCGTAGCTCTGTCGAACCCTTCTCAGTGATCAGCGGCCGTACCACGCAAGTTCAAAAATCACCGTACCCAATCCTCCGGAGCGTCTCCCGTCTCGCGCGACGTTACAGAGGGAAACTCCGCCGGTAAAATACTGGATCGCTTGTTGGTCAATTAAAAAGCCAGCCGGTAAATCGTAGCGCAGCGATGGCAAAAGGGGGAGGGGTGGATAGGGATGGAAGGCAGATCGGGATCGGACAGCAATAAAGTTAGGAAAGTAATTACGGGCGAATGCTAGACTCTCGATGGTATCGGGCTAGCGGGGATAAGGTCCGCGTGTCGGCGGGGTCCCGGTCCACCTCGGACGATCCTCGTTCAGAAAGTTTTCTCGTGGCCGTCGGTGGGGGGGAAGGGGCACGGCTCTCTCGCCCGTAGAAAATGCAAGTAACGATCTTCTTGCGAGGCTCCGGGTCTCGCGCGGCCGGGAGGAACGGAGCGGCCCGGTTGCGAACGAAGACGACGGACAGAGGGACCCGACGAGAGGAGTGGTAGGCAGAAAAAAATAATGGAAAGACCCGAGCAGCCATAAAGAAGGGGTGGTGGAAACGGGGGAGGAGGGGAAGATAGCAGCGTGTATTATAGGTTTGCCGAGCCTGTAATCATCGCGGGACCGCGAAACGCCCATCGACGCCCTCTCATTCTACCTCTCGCCATTCTATTTTCCTCTCTCCTTATTCGACCTATCCTCGGGCAGTTTCCTCGGTTCTTTCTCGTCCCTCTGTTCGCTCTTTGTGTGTTTGCCGGGCCGAGCCTCTCCCGCGCGCGCGTGTGTGTGTACGTGTATAGAAGCGTGTCTCCTCGTTTCGTTCTCTCCCGCGCTCCGCCGACTCTATAATCATTATCGACCTCTTCTCAAAGCATCCACCTCCTGTCCCTTCTCTCTTCTCTCTTCTCCTTTCTTCTTCTATCCTCTTCCCTCCTCTCATCTCTCTTCTCTTCTTTTCTCTTCTTTTCTTTTCTTTTCTTTTCCGTCCCTCCCTTTTTTCGTCCGACCGTTCCACCGCCTCCTCCTCGGTATCACGCTTCCTTTAATTCTCTCTCTACGCGCCGCGCGTGGTATTCCCGTGGACGCCTCGGGCCAACCCTCTAATGCCATATCCCCCGTTCTCCCGGGCTCTGCGCCTCTCGCAGTCGTGACAAGCTGTTGTCCACCGCTGATTACATTCGCCGCGCGACCCCCGGGAATCGAACGGTGCGCGCCCCGGTAAACGTCGCGTGCCGGTCGCATAAAAATGCAAATTTCAGCGCGAGTCCCGGGTTCGAACGGCGAAACGACCGATTCACGCGAGCCTCGCTCCCGGATAAACGACAAACGATTCTCCGCGCGACCCGGAGATGCCCCGCGAGATTCTGTTCGGTACTCGGTCCGGTCCTCCCCCTCGATCGGACGCGCACGGCCTTGTCCGAGTTCGGTTGTTCGACGGCAGCGCGTTTTCGAAATAGCCCGTTCGCGATTCGATTCCAAGGATGTCGATTCGTGTGCGCGCGTTTCGATTGGTTCGTCTTGCTTTCGAGATCGATGCTCGGTTGACGGGTTTACGGGCGATAAGTTCAGATTTATTGGCTTTGAAACTTGTGACGCTGCGACGCCGGCTATTTAATTCGCTCTTTGCCGTGGAATTGGCACGATGACGAGAAGCGTAGCGAAGAGACAAACGGTCGAGTTTGTAAATTCCTTGCGACGGTAGAGGCTTCGTTATATCAGGCGAAAGATTTAGTTCAGAACGAGATTTTACTTATTTTAATGATATTCTTGTTCAGCGATTACAATCACTTGTCGTACTTTGATGAATATAATTCGCCGCGATGATCTCTAGTAGTCTGTTAAGGTTCAATTTTAACCTCGTTCTTTTTCATTTTGTCATCGATATTCAACCCCTTGCAAATTCTGCAAGTGTAACGAAATCGGTTAACCCTTTGGCTACGGCAGACTTTGCCACGGCCGTAGTTTTTCGTTAGACATGCATTTTCGAGGAAGTATATTGAAATATTCAAAATATTGTTTTCTATTACATTAAACCAATATTAGTTGAAGTGAACAATAATTGTAAGCATTTTCTTTACAATATATAACATAAACATTACACAATATATAATTAATCAGATTTAATAATAAACGGGGGCGAAATTTGATCTTGACGCCTATCGGCGCCTACAGTACCGGGAAGCCAACACGTTTCGGACGCCAATAGGCGCCAACAGTAGTCAAAGGGTTGAAAAAATGTCTACGTTCTTATTTAAATTTATTTCATAAACGTGGTTACGTTATTTTGATACGAACAAAGTGGAGTTGTAAATGATTAATTTTTATTTATAAAAATCGATGAAATTATTCGTAAATGCATACAAGACAATATATACCATCTGTTTAAACTATACGTCCACGAGCATATAGGAAAAGGTTAAGCATTCGGGTAAATTTGATTACGCGGAAAATTATAAATTTTCTGTTTCGTCTAAGAAATTATTAGAATGGAAAACGGTGCAGTCGTTGTAACCGCAATGCGAGTGTTGCGACAGGGGGGTTGAACGCGCGATAAGTAATTCAATACGAAACAGGCATGGAAATGTTTTTCGGAAAATATTCGTCCGGTTTTGCCGAGTGTTCCTCGGGTTAATTAAATTAACCGCGGCTAAAGCAACGGTTAAACCATCGAGCATCGTTATAGCCGGTTTCGAAATGATCGCGGTCGTATTCAGTGGCTTCGTCTCGTCGATACGCCATTCAAGAACGCGAAACGCTGAAAATCCTGTTCCGGTGGCATTGAAACGGGCGCGGCTCGGCTCGGCGCGGGGCGCGCAGCGAAGTCGAAATCGATTATCGCGAACGGGCTCGCGTGACAATTGATAATAACCGTCGACGCAGGTAATTACGGTTTTGTCACGTTGATCGGACCGCAGGAAACACACGGGTAACCCGTTGTTTCGGTCCGCGCTGGTTCTCTGTTATTTAACTAGAGATTAACGAGGCTTGCGAGCGGCGGCGGTTGTTGCGCGCCGTTCGGGCAAACGCGTGTCTTCTTGCTCGGCCGTCGTTAGCACGCTTCTTCGTCGGGCCGCGCGGGGCCCCGCGTTTAATCGCCCGTATAAATCAAAAACTCGTTTCCCGACGGCCGCCTCTCTCTGTGTATGTGTATGCGTGTGTGTGTACCCCGGCGGAACGTATTTTCCCGGCGGGCCCGATACGATCGAGGCGCGCGCGCCGTGCCAAGCCGGGTCGGAGCCGGAGCCGATCAGCCGCGATCTATCCGCTTCGCGGTTCGTGTCTACGGCTTCGCGCGAAACGTAATTTTCGTCACGTTACAGAGGAGTTCGATATCGCCCGGTGATAAATACAGTCGGCCGCGAACACCGCAGGAGACCCACCATTCCCATCACTCACAGAATCACCACGACCACCCCATGCACATCAAGAAAATGAAAAAGGAACAGGATAAAGACATCGGCCACGTGAGTACTCGCTGGCTTCCTTTCATTCATCCAGAGACCGAGACTAACGATTGCGCCAAAAATTGAAAAAAAAAACACCATCGACAGAAATTTTATTTTTATCGATACAAAGGGTAGTCGTCATTAAAAAAAGGAATTTTTTAAAACTGATATAACCAGAAGAACTAGACTTCTATGTGCTGCGGTTATCAATGACCATTAGAAATGACTAAAATCATCATTACTTATCAATAACTATTATACTATAAATAACAGTAGTAATTTTTTATTACAAATAACTGTTATCAATAACGAAAATTCTTATTTTTTTTTTTTATTACAAATACCGATTATCCAAGATGAGAATGTTAACTTTCGTCGCGGATGACCATTATAATTCGTCGAAAACAGTTTTTGTTTATGAATGACCATTACGGAGAACCAGAATTATGCAACTGATTACGACCGACCATTATCGAAGATCTGAATTTTATTTCGCTTACCTCTGGCTGTCGTTAATAATAATAATAATTATTATTATTATTATCGCAAAAAGTAAGCGATAACGAGCATATTATCTAACCCCGACGCTATACAGGGTGCCCGTAGCATGCGGGACCCACATCAGGAGTATATTTTCTGCACATGGAAACAATGAAAAAAAGTATAAACATATGCCTTATTTGACCTTGTTTTTTTTTCCAGTTAGAGCCAGTTTCATTCTGAACGCGTTGTATTTGCTCGCGTTCAAAACAACTCGTCATAACTCGAAAACAAAGTCGAATAGAACGCGTGTTTGCACAATTTTTTTTTTATTTATATTTGCGAAATCTATTCCTGAAGCGAATACCATAGGTTATAGAACAAGGTGTACATTTTTGTCTCACTATTATTTCGATTCGTTTCATGTCTTTTTGACCTTCGAAACACTCGAAACAATTTAAAATTTAGGAATAAATTTTCGTCTTCGATAAAATCGCAACAACAAGTTGCATAATGAAAATTACACGTGCAATAACACAAAATATTGCCATGTCTTCGCGACGAGCATACTCGTCGGAAACAGTTAACCGGTTAAATGAAATCAACGTACCGGGATCGTATCTGAAACGATAAAATGCATCTCGCAAGTTTCAATCAAATGCCATTCACTCGAACGCGTATCTGTAAGAATTAATTTTTCAAACTTGGCCAAAGATAGTCGGCTGATAACCCTTGTGCGGACGGTCGATTAATTTAATCGAGAGCTGTGTCACGCTAAAGTCACAGGACTCGCGTTAACGTCAGAAATCGTTAACACAACAAGCTGCCGCAATTTTTATCAGAAACTATAAGTGTAGGTTTGTTTGCCGGACAGGCAGCTTTTCTTCCCAGCGCGATTCTAATTTCTGTTCGTGTGAATAGGTCTCTCGATTATCGGAGCGAGATTACAGCGTTCGGAACAATGTTTCAGCGGAATCGTCGCGAACGACGCGGAGACACCGAAGGATCGTGAGCCGCGCGCGCAGTAAGACGTAAATTGTAACGAATTTCCCTCGGATGTCGTCGCCTCCATTCTCCTCTTGAGCCGTTCGTGTTTACCGTAGATAACGACTGACAAGGTGTTTTAATTAAACCACTATCGTACAACAACGATGATGTAATTATCATTATTTTGATAGAACACTAACGCGAAAGAAGCGTTGAACTGTATCCGAGACGTTAAATAAGATAACGCTGATTAGCTTAACCAATATGTAACTTTGATATGCAAACCCCGCGATGTGTATTCGACAAACATTCTCCGGCGGTAGTAAATCCTTCGTTCCGTTAAGTCTATGCTAACGCAATCGGGCTTCGGGAATCAGAAAACTCGGTGCAGATTTTAGAAATTTACGCGTTGGACGATGAAATCGATCGCTCTTCGCGTTTTATTCGCTGTCGGACGACGCTGAAACAATCGAAGATTTCTGGATACTCGAAACTCAATAAAAGTGAATAAAAAACTAAGAACATACCGGTAACTTGTAATTTGTTCTTCGTTCTTTAATGCAATATTATATATCTGTATATCATAAATTTATCATTAACTAAATTTATATTAACCATTATATTGAATTAAATATACATTATTCATTATTTAAATTAAATTTAAATTATTCATTACATTGACTTAAATTTATAATATTAATTATATTGAATTAAATCAATATTATTCATTATTTAAAATTAAACTTGTATTATTCATTATATTAAATTAAATTTCTGTTATCCATTACATTAAATTAAATTTATATTATCCATTACATAAAATTAAATTCATATTATTCACTATATTAAATTAAATTTATATTATTCACTACATTAAATTAAATTTATATTATTCACTATATTAAATAAAATTTATATTATTCATTGCATTAAAGTAAAATAAACTTAAATTGACCTTAAACACCGAAATTAATTTCGATTTACGTAAAGCATTCGAACGCAATTTCTGATTATCCGTATTACAAACATATAGAAATGACTATGATTCGATACCCTTCAGTTAGAATCGTAGAGCATTTCGTAGAATCTATTCGATTAATTTTCAAGAACTCCGCCCGGGATTACCGAAAACATGTAATCAGAAATATTGAAAAGGCGTGCTATTAGACCAAGGTTTTCGAGTGGGAAGCGGCGCTATCTGCAAAAATTATCGCAAGTTATGCCAACATCGCCATCGAGCACGGTGCGCGCTTTATCTCCCGCGATTCGGGAAAAGCGAAGATAATTTCTCCAGTGCTGCACGATTCAATATTGTCCGGCAGATTGTGATATTTTACGCTAGAAATATGAATGCAGAAAACACAATGTACTCTTGTGTACCGTAATCTCACCTTATCTGTATGTGCTGTCGTGCTTGTATATTTATCTGTGTATACATTGGTAAAAAGACTCGCGAGATTAGACATGAGATGAAATCTATTTATAACAATATTTTTTACATGTTTATGATATGTGATGCAAATATGAAAACAGAAATCGAAAAGTGTCCATAAACAAGCATACTATGAAACACCGATTAAACTGTTAATTCTTATTACTCTAAAAATATTAAATTATGTTGCACGATACGGCTTTATAATATTGCAAATTTGTGCAATGAGATTTGCTCCTACCTGTAATAGAAACAATTAATTATATTTATATTTATCGTGTACTTACGTTTACTTGAATTCCAACTCAAAAGAGCGGAGCAACATTTGTACTAGAAATTATTATTAATAATTAGAAATTAAGTATCAGAAATTTTATTACTAGTTAATATTATAACCTCGATCAGGTGTCAGACTCCTCGAAGGAAAAGGTTAAAACGTACGAGTGATTATTAGTTGATGCGACAAGGGGTGCATTTGGTCTTCACACTAAACCTACCGAGTATTATAATAATAACACAACTTACGCCATACGATCGTCTAATTTATATAAACTTTCCGTCTGTTTATTACAATATATATTGTATTTGAATCATAAAATATATTAAGAAAATTAAAAAATATCAGCGACTTTAAAATAGAAACTGTGATACGAGTCATTCTGAGCTTTATGATAAATTTAGGGTTAAGATTAACATACCGGTCGGTTAAAAGTGACCAAACTATGTTACGTTATCCAAATTACAGTATCGAATTTATTTAGATATTTTCCAATTCTTATATCTGTATCTATTGCGACGAATAAATTTATTAAACGGTGAATAAGAATCGTTGAACTGGTCACTTGAACGGCAACGGTAGAGTTATTACTAAATCTTCTAGCTATCCTCCAGAAATGTTAATAAATTGTCGTTTCCATCCTAGAGCGACGGCGAAAAAAGTGATCAGGACCTGGTGGTGGACGACGCGAGCGAGGGACCAACCAGCCCGGTGGTAAACGGCACGACGTCGCCCCGGGAGAACGGGCTGGACAAGGTGCCCGCGATGAGCGCCAGCATTCAAACGAAAAAAGACGTGCCGCCCCATTCGCCTAGGAGCGGAACGAGCAGCAACGCGAGCACACCGTCGGCGAAGAAGATGGAGGAGCGCGAGAAGCCGACCACGCCGATCTCGAAGCCTTTGACGCCGACTTCTGGCTCGGCGATCGGCGGAGCCGGTCTGAAACCCTCCGGTTCGGGGAAACTGCTTCAGGGGCCGCCGCCTCCCGGTGTGCCGAGCGCCTATCTCCAGCACTATCCTCCCGGGCCACCGTCCCACCATCTGGCACCAGGTGGCCAACATCCTCATGTCGACATGATGGGCTATAACGGCTACGTGGCGCCTAGAGCACCACCTTCGCAGCTCTACGATCCCCACGTGGCCATGAGGACTCCCATGGGATCCGTCGGAGTACCCGGAGGCAAACCGTGAGTACACATCCTCGACACGCTCTTTAGAACCCCCGTCATCCTTCGGATTCAAACTCGGCTCTCGTCGCCGGTCCGTTCGGCCAGCCTGATTCCGAGCGAAACCCCTTCGATACCAGACGGCGACGATGAGATTCTCTCGTGCGCGCTCTGTACGTCTCAAATAGCTGCGCGAAAAAAAGTGTCGTTGTTAAACGATCCGTGTTGCCTACTGCAATAATAGCCACCCGATTCGTCGTCGGGCTCTCAGCCACAAGCTCGCGCATTGTGAAACATTGTGTGCGATCTTCGCGTTATTTGCCGTGGGCTTCGCCGGTGTTGGATTTGATAAGCGCGTCGGCGAAGTCGCGGATAGTATTCCCTCTCTGTGCGGCCGTCTTTCGGTGTCGGTCGTGTAACGCGCGACGACGGTGAGCCACGTTTCCCGTCGTATAATCGACGTCTATTTCGATCTCGACGAGACACCAGCCTCGTACTTTCCTTCGCGTATATCGCGTTTAGTATATACAATATTTATAACTGCGTAGCTTAGTGGGAAAAGTCAGGTGGCAAAGTGCAAAATTGTCGCTCTTCGTTAAAAATTGAAAAATACGCTTTTATTTAACTTCTATCTCTATTGTTCGACTTTCGATTACGCGCTTTTCATTTTACGCAAAGATCTGCCGTTTATTTTTAACACTTTATCGACCGGTCGTAAAAATTTTCGTTTCTATTTTGATTTTATTTATCTTATTAATCGCGAAAGGTATTTGATATTTAAAAATTTATGTAATAATATTGAAGCTTGTAGTCCTATTTAACATATTTATCTCAATAATAGATAACAAATTAAGGGTTACTATGGCAACCGATTCACAGGCTACCGATCGGGGGGGAAGTCGATTTAGAGGCTATCGGTCGATAAAGCGTTGACTTGATGCTTAGTAATTCTTATAAATGGTAGAGATGATCGATGTAAGATTATACCGAGATACACGTTCGCGCAGGGAATTTAATAATTGATTGTCGCGAACGAAATTTCGCAGCTTTTCAAGCTCGATCCGCGCGTCGCAATTCGCAAGTAGCGGCACGGTTGCCGATCGGACAACGGTAGCCGTTCGTCGTCTATTTCAAGTCCCGCGACCGAACGCTTCTCTACGCGAGAATGTAGATCATTTTCCTCGGCTATACATACACGCGAAGGTGTTCCGTTTACCTTGTCGTTCAATGCGGACGATATCTCTCGGGTTTGGCAAGTGACGTGCGCGTCCCGAGACTCGTAACCAGTTCTCCAAACAAATCTAAATTGAACGAAGGCTAAGTAACTACAAGCTGTTTGCTTTCCTGTAGATCGAAAATGCGTCGGTGCCTTAAGATAAGACCTTTCGACTGCGCGTCGTATAATATTGGACGAAGGATATTAAATATATTTAGCGCGTTTATAGACGCGACCGAAACCGAACCGAATGAATCGTCGTCTCCCGCGAATCTCTCTCTCTCTCTCTACGCAGACCGTGTGGAAGATTCCAGTAGATGGAAGAATATTTCGCGCTCTCAGGGACGAAATCGCATATTCATACGGATTCGATCGTTCTTCTTTTTTTTCGCGGTTTTTCTGTTGTCCAAAGAAGCGGGAACGTTTACATAGGTTTTCCAGGTTTTTCTGCGTCGATTCGAGCGGTCGCGTTTCACGCAAAAAGATTACCGATTTATTGTTGGAAAGTACGAAAACTATGAACTATTAATAGACTTGTTTCTCTACGCGATCACGATAATAATTAGTTAACTATAGAAATCATATTCGACGAGCTTGTACGTAACAATGATTATACCGTCGGTATGTAAAATTAAAATCATTTGCATCAGTGACGAGAGATAGATATACCGACATCTTTTTACTGCTATTAACTTTAACGGATTTTAAATAACATATTTATTTAATCTATCTGCTAATTTACATTTCTTTTACTCGGATAGCAAATTCACTTTATGGGGTGGAAATTAACCCTCGCTGTTTTCGATTTTATTTCCTTAAAATCTTCGAACAAAAATTACTTCGATTGTTCAAATCTATCACACAATATACGATTTATCATATAATAGACATATTTCTTAAGATCCTTCCTTCTGTCTTCGCGAATCGTAAAAGTAAAATAAAAAAATAACTGAATAACCGTATATCAAAAGAAAATACGTCATACCAGTTGCTCGTATACGATCAAAATCCAAAGTAACAGCGCGAGCGTGTATCTATTAATATATCTTCAGATATCCACTTTCGCGAAACCGAACCATAACTAACAAAAAGGGTATCGCGAACGGAAACGGCGCGCAGAAAACCGAGAAGAAAGGATGGAAAACCTGAAACGCCGCCGCCGCGCTCTGTGCTCTCTCGTACAGGATCATAAAATGTTCCGGCGGACCGGTTCAATAATATTTTTGTTAATGCCCGGCGAGCGGGCCGAGCCACGATTTATCCGGGATTTCCGTTTACTATGAAAATTCCGCGTCTCTATTGTTTATTGTGGCTGCGAGCGGTCAGAGCGGGCGCGCGCGCGCTCGCGGCGTTATCAATATTTTTTAGTTTAAAGCAAATGTCTGCGCGACGAGATTAACGGTCAAGATAAAGAGCGATAGCCGGCATGAAATGTTGCACACAACGGATGCGTGTAACAGCGTCTCTCTCACCTTTTTTTTTCCCCTCTCCCCCTTCCCCTCGTTCACTTTTTTTTTCCTGGACGTCCATTAATGTACAAGATAATATACGACTTCGAAAACTGCATAGATGGACGCGATAGGAAAACGGGGGGACACGCGCGCGCTCGCGTTTCGATCGATGCCCGCCAATTAATCAGCCCATTATTTATTCCGGCTATCCGGATATATTTTCGTTACGATGTCGCCCGATGTGTAAGCGATATTTTAGCGAGCTGATCGAGTGAATAATGGATTCCGACTTCCGGTATCGGGGAACGGGACCACCGGGGGCTGCACGACCCGCGCGCGGTCGTCAAACCTTTCGCAGTTATTCGCGGACCGAGGGCAAGGATTTTAAATAAATCGCGGAGACGCGCGGATGTACGTAGCATAATGCTGGCCCGGTCCAGTCGTCGTCCCTTTTTAATGATCCCCGCCCTGCCAGGTTATGATTTTATAAAGCTGGTTATAACGCGTGGCTCATCCTCGGACCCCGCGGCACAATGGAACATCGATAAACGGTTGAGAATATCGCGCGCTGGCTGCTCTTTGAAATCGCGTTATCATACAGGACGATGCGATCATAGGGAGGGAATATTATTCTGTTTGTTACGTTATCATTATTGCACCGTTGAATCCGCGTCCACCTTGTCATTTATGATTCACGATTAATACGAGCTGGCTCGATAGAAACGTATTTGTAATCATTGTAATTTCAAAGACAATACTAGACACGCGGGTCGGCTCTTCCCTGGTTTCGGGTTGATCAACGTTTTATTAAAAAGCAACAAGAACTCGGTCACCGAACTAGTCGATCAATTCTCGTTGAAATGATTGCACGAAACGATAATCGGATAAATTTTATTTATGGTGCGTTCAGCGGGTTCTTGTTCTTTTTGTATCAAATGTTTGAGATTTCTCGCATGTGCGCGAGAGGGTAGCCTGGTTTGGACTAGCATCTAGCTTGGCGACTCATGATTCATAGCCTGCAATATTAATAACTCTGCGAGATTATAGATACCAATCACATATTGACTGCTTTGCTAGTTTCAGTGTTAATTAATTTCAGTGCTAGATCTTTACCGATCTATACAGACGACTGTACAATCTCCATGTGAAATATATTCGACTACTACGATTAGAGATCCATGTCGAAACCAGGCTACCCTCTCTCAATGAATGTTTGACAACTGACTGATGCTGTCCGAGGAAATGTGAATACCGAAAGATCTGAAATTTTTCAGTTTCTGGGTAGGCGTAACCCCATAAGGAAGTTCACGATTCATTACCGAACAAGCCATCGAGTTATGCGGGGCCGCGCGCGACTAGCTTGCCAGCTAGCGATCTGCCTTGTGGGGAAGCCAGCCTATTCGCCGGTGGTAAACACGCCTGTTCGCCGCACGAGTCGCATTTTTTTCTCCCGATCTGTGTTCCAGTGCGTACAGCTTCCACGTGTCGAGCGAGGGCCAGATGCAGCCGGTGCCCTTCCCACCGGACGCGCTGATCGCGCAGGGGATACCGCGTCATGCGCGGCAAATTAATACCCTCAGTCACGGGGAGGTCGTGTGCGCCGTCACGATCTCGAATCCGACCAAGTACGTGTACACCGGCGGCAAAGGATGCGTCAAGGTCTGGGACATCGGGCAGGGCGGCACAGGAAGCACCAAGTCGGTATCGCAGCTCGACTGTCTGCAGCCTGATAACTACATCAGGTCAGTGGTTCTCTCCTTTCCGGATTTCTTCTCGCTTCTCTTTTTTTTTTTCTCTCCTTTCTCAGCACCGTCGCCCCTTTTTCGCTGCTATCTTGATTCGTCAACCCCTTCGAATCTTTATGCATCGATAAGATGCTACGGAGTCTGCAATTTGTCAAGTGCGAGGCTCGCAACGGTGGTGGGAAAGGAAAAGAACGTTTCAGCGATCTCGTGTTTCTTAAACTGTCTCTGCAAAATCATTTGTTCTTAGAATCATGTTATATATTTATAATATATTTTCACCCTTTGCGAGTGCATTTTATATATTATTTCACGTTTCACAATTTTTTACCAATCAATCGATTGGTGACTCTGAGGCACCACTAAAATTATTCTGTCACCTTCTGAAATCATTTTTATAGCAACAAAGATCAATTTTTAAAAAGTTGTGGAACGTGAAACTGTTGGCATGAATCGCGAGATTTAATTTGGTATATATAAAATGCATTTTGTCGCTTAAAATGGAAATACCGTGTACCAGAAAAATTGTCTCAGATTTACAACTAAAATGGCATCGAGTGCAAAGGGTTAAATTAAAATATTTTATTATATGAAATTGAAATTGACGTGTCTCTTAATATGCATTTAATGTATTAATTTTGTTATAAATGCTGAAAACCAACTGTTCGGTTATAATACATTTTTATCGGTTTTCGAGCACGCTCGTAGCGCTGTATCAAAACAGGTGTTAAAATTTAACCATCTGTTTTCTCTAAATATCATTCGAATATAAAAGATATCAGTAATTATACTAAAAATAAATCTACGTGTGTCGCGAGCAATTTTTTTCTCGTACAACAAATTGCTTCTCCTTTGTGGTTCAAAGCCGATCGCGGTTCATACCGTTTTACAAATAATACGAATCTGTTTCGCCGTGTCGCAAGTTACGAACGAAAGAGCGGCGTGTTCGCTTTCGAAATGGTATATTGCGAAGCAAACATAAATTAGAAATGCCCGCGATGTGGACACGCTCCAATATTTTATTATCAGTCGTGTCCGTTTTATGATACGGCGGTGTTAAATGTGTTTAAAGAGAAAACTGGGTAAACGATTGAAAGTGAAACGATTTCAGCAGCTTATCGAGAGAGAGAGAAAAAAAAAGAAGCGACGAAGAGTTTACTAGAGCAGAAACAGGATCGCGCGCGTTCGCGGCTTCGAACGAAGCAAAATTTCTATATGTGTACGAAGTCGAGTCGAAATGAAAACGGCGGCTGCCTGCCCCCCCCCCCTCCCCCTCCCCCCTTCAGATCCCCATATTATGAGACAAAGGGGGTCGGGACTGGCAAACTTTCGAACCCGCGTCGACGCTCATATATTATTCATTCGCGATAACGACAGATCCTGTCTGCGCAATGGTAATTCGGTTCGCAGTACCGACGGTTCTCTCATTACTCAATTTAACGCTAGGGAGACCCCGGAGTGTGTTTACTCGTGATACACCTGAGCACGAAGTCGTCCCCCCCTCCCCGCCTCGTCGATTCTTCCGCGCGGAATACGCGCGTTACGCGCGTCCGTATCCTACCTAGAGCCGAACGCGTATCATTGAGTCGCATCTTTTCGAGTTGGTGGCGCAGATAATTGAGCGAGATTTTCATAAACGAATCTTGATGCGAAACGCGAGGGTTTTCCAGCCGCCGCCGTCGTCGTTCAGTTCGACGCTCGTACGCGCGATCTTATCGCGTTCGGGTTTAGCAAGTTTGTACAAATTTACATTCCCGTGTCCGAGATTAGCGAAACGGAAGCGTTTAGGAGTTTCGTTAAAATCTTGTCTAATTGTTTAGAGATGTTTCAACGTCTGAATCGCTTTCGTTTACCTTTGTATACATTTTTAGTCTCTGTGTTCCTTTAAATGTTTCTTATAAATATAGAAAAATTCGCAATGTAACAATTATGGCACGCTGCGACGATGATTTATTTCGTAGCCCGGTCGAAGTTAACATTTTGTTAGAAACGTTCGATCTTTATTATCTCGCCCGTTTGAATCATGTTAACATAATAAAGGCGGGGGATCTTGACTCGTTTTTCGTCCTAGAGCGGACGCTATTTTGTGTAATCATCAATTTAGTCTTACAAAAGTTTATTTAAACTCTCAAAACTACAAGAAATATTAAAAAGGAACTAAAAACTAATAAATCGTATTACTACGATTCCCGCCTTTAATGTGTTAACGGGTCTCTATAGCCACCAAAACAACGAGCAAACGATACAGAAAAAATTCGTCGCCAAATATTGACGCAACAACGTCTGAGAAATTTGTCTTGCAAAATCGCCGCGCGATACCCGCCGAGGCGACGACGCAATAGTTGATTACTCATCGTAGTTTGGTATCGGTTCGATAAAAATCGCAACGGTTGCAGGGCAACATAAATAAAAGCAGCGCACAAGCGCGCGCGCGCTTTCGATGTTAAACATTACGAAGAAGCAATGAATTGCAAATTGAATTTCGCGGAGCGGCGAGGTATTACGTGATATTTTCGAGTCGACAATATTCACAACGTTTTTTTGCCAATTTCCTTTTATTTTCGAAAGCGCAAGGGTGAAACGGGGTTATGAGCAGAAAGCGTGCGGCCGCGCGTGAAACATCGCGATCGCGCGTATTCGAGAGTATTTCGGTATTCCGGGGGCGCGCGCGCGCACCGTGGTGTGTGGAACGTTGAAAAATCACGTGGAAGTGTCGGTGATAGAATAAACGGGATGTTCGGCATTTTTACGATGCATTTGCGAGCGTTGCACGTTTCACCGTCGCGGGAACGGAATAATATCGGTCTCGTATGACTGTTAATGCCCCGCCGATACGGCCGGTAATTGAACCTCCAGCGGGTTTTTTGAACACCGGCGTGTCCAGTCCACCGGCAAATTCAATACATTTCTCCCCCCTCCGGTAATGCACGCTTCCCCGCATTAAAAGGTACTTTATGATCCATCCATCAGTCACAGTTGCTAATCACGGCCGGTGCTCGCGCTCTCGCGATCGCGATCACGCTCGATCTAGCCACGCGCGGATGCGCAAAAATAATTATCATTTTTATAACCGGTGAAACCGAGCGAACGGGCCTCTCTCGATTTTATGACGCACCGTTGCATATTAAACGAGGATCGTGAAATTCTTTGTTTATCTCGGGTTTTGTAACACGCGAACGGCGACCGACCGTTCCCGGCGAATTACGGCTCACTCGAATCCTCTCCAACTACCGAACGCGCTGTTCCCTGCCGTGTAGAAATCGTCTTCGATCTCTAATTGCTTTTTTAAAAGCGGTTCCGATCGCCGAAACACAGACGGCGAACATTAAAACGTGGACGGGGTTCCGTTCTCTACCGTAGAAACACGCGCGCGCGCGCCAGGATCTCGCAGTTAAGAACAGAAAATTAAAGGAGGAAACCGTCTTTACAATGTATAAAAAAAACCGAGGCGATTTCGGAGCGTCTCGGTCGTTAAGTTTTAAACAAAAAGGATGCGAGTTCTTTTTTTTATTCTTTCCTTTTACGTGTTTGTTGAACTCTCGTTCTTAAGATCCTCGCGGCGATATACCGTGGCACAAAAACACAGGAACATAGTAGTAGCCTCGGGTTAATTAACGTTACGTGGACAACCGGGCTGCTTTTTGCGCTGCCGCGAAAATATCGTAAATTCCCGCCGGGATATCGTTCTGCCGACCGGTGTCGCGACGATTTACATTTAACCCTTTAAGTGACTAGACCGTGACGGTTCTGTTGCGTTGCCTAATAACGTTTATTAAGAAAAATTTAATCGTATGCAAATCGAATACTTTGTACGCCGTTTTATATTACCTGTTCCTAAGAGCGGTTCGTTTAAATAAAGATATACACCATGTTACGCGTACAGTTTTCGAACCGTTCGAGGGGTTCGACGATAAATTTCAATCGGACGTTTCGATAACTTTGATGTATTAGGTTCGGATAGAATCACTAATAATAGGAAATGATCGTTTATAAGAACGATGTTGAGATACGCGCCTAGGCTCAAGAATCACGTGATGCCTCCGAGACTTCGTAGTGTCACTTCGACTGGCTGAAAGAATTTCATCGGATCGAAGGTCTTTATCTAATCGAATTAAAAGTGAAGAGCAAACTTGTACGACATTAATTACGCCTTCAACGTTGTTTCGAATACAGATGGACGCGGCTCGGGAACCAATCTAGTTATCGTGTTTGAAAATGAGTGACGCAGTGCAAACACGTCTTTATCGCAGAATCTTTCGGCCGATAAATCAATGTAGTCGATTTCTTCGCGAATAAACATTAGATAACGGTAGTTCTATTGATCGTGGAACGATAAAACAAAATTGTTCAGATAGGATTATTCTTTCCTATAAAACGTTCTGTTTCCCTTCCGAATAAGTTCATTTGTATGTCATCTTGCAATAACCATTGCAGCGTTGTCATTTTTGTATAGCAAATTTACAAAATTTTTAATTCAATTTTAAGATTAAAGTATTTATCCGGATTGGTTTCTGAGACGTTTATGTAAAGGATCCTGGTAAAAATTAATTTCCAGATATGAGCAAATAATTCTGTTATTCGCATAGCGACGACGCAGTAGACGAAGCGAAGACAAAATTGATCGAAGACAAAAGTAAGTCTAACAAAAGTCTTGAAACGTCGTATGTCCAGGTCGGTGAAGCTGCTACCGGACGGCAGGACCCTGATAGTCGGCGGTGAGGCCAGTCGGCTGAGCATCTGGGATCTGGCCAGTCCAACGCCGAGGATCAAGGCCGAGCTAATCTCTTCTGCCCCCGCCTGTTACGCGCTGGCCATCTCGCCGGACTCGAAAGTCTGCTTCAGCTGCTGCAGCGACGGCAACATCGCTGTCTGGGATCTGCAGAATCAGTCTCTGGTCAGACAGTTCCAAGGTCACACGGACGGCGCGTCTTGCATCGACATCTCCGCGGACGGGTCGAAGCTCTGGACCGGCGGGCTGGACAACACGGTCCGCTCGTGGGACCTCCGGGAAGGCAGGCAGCTCCAGCAACACGACTTCACCTCGCAGATATTCTCCCTCGGCTACTGTCCCACAGGGGAGTGGCTCGCGGTCGGCATGGAGAACTCGAACGTCGAGGTCCTGCACGCCACCAAGCCGGACAAGTATCAGCTACACTTGCACGAGTCCTGCGTCCTGTCGCTGAGATTCGCGTCCTGCGGCAAGTGGTTCGTCTCCACCGGCAAGGACAACCTGCTGAACGCGTGGCGCACACCTTACGGAGCATCGATATTCCAGGTAAGAATTGATCTTTTTCGTGAAATCGAAATTGTTCGATTTTCTTGCGTGACACTGTATTCTGCATTCTATGTTCTATATTTCATGTTCTATATTCTATATTCCCCACTTTATATTCCAGATTCCACATTCTATACTCCATATTCCACATGCTATATTCTATATTTTATATTCAACATTCTATATTCCACATTTTGCATTTCATATTCCACATTCTATATTCCATATTACACATTCTACATTCCATATTCCACATTCTATATTTCAAATTCCACATTCTGCATTCCACATTCTGTATTCCACATTCTATATTTCACATTTTGTATTCCACATTCTATATTCCACATTTTGTATTCCACAATTTATATTCCTCATTTTGTATTCCACATTTTGTATTCCTCATTCGATATTCCACATTCTGTATTTCACATTGTATATTTCACATTCTGTATTTCACATTGTATATTACACATTCTGTATTTCACATTTTGTATTCCTCATTCTGTATTCGACATTCTGTATTTTACATTGTATATTCCACATTCTATTCTTCACATTCTACATTCTATATTTTATATTCTACATTCTAAATTTTACATTCTACATTCTATATTCTAAATTCTATATCCCACATTAGATATCACAATAATATTATAACAAAATATCTTTGAGAACCATCGTGCTTCCCAGTGAATGTATGTTACACTTATCTCGCGGATTAATTTGGTCTTAAATATCTACGTTATCGACTTTCGTTCGTAAATCGTAGGATATCCGCGGCGCGCGCTAAAAGATGCGATTGTAGAAAGTTTGCTACTTTGCATCGCAGTTTTTTTTTACTCCGGTAATTGCACGAGCCTCCTTAGAGTTCTCTCGTCTACGGAAGTATACGCGGTACATATCTTGTGCAAGTGTACCCCGGCAACTTAACAATCCTCTCGCGAGTCTATTTCGTATTCCATTAGCCTCTTACTATTTTTAGTGTGTCCAATATTAGCCGGAAGCCAGAAATTCTTGAAGATACCCGACACGGAGATAACAGTTAAATGCATCAATCAGAGAGAGGCTAGATGTTAATTATTCGACGTCGGATATTGGTTTCTCTAACTTGCCACGGATTTAGAAAGAAACGAATGGGAACAGTGAAACGATCGGGACGGAAATTCAATTTTCTTATATTAAGAGTTTCGAAAGGTTATAATAAGCGGAAACAGTGTTACATCTTCGGCGAGGTTTATATCTCGGTCTTTGCAGATAAGGATTCTGTATAATTAAAGTCACTGTCCCATCATGTACCCTATCTTGAATTATATCGAGCATGGCGGAGGGTTTTGTTAATATTTCAGGGCTGACAAAAATTGGACAAGTATAATTATTAACTATGATATGACAGATCTATTTTTAAATACACGTAATTAAGATCCAGATTTTAAAAAGCACACATTTATAATTTAAGATGGATGATTAAATTTAAATTTCTTAACTATTCGAAGAATAAAATACAAATGGATTGAAATTAGAAATACACTTACAATGACAGTTTTTTAAAATTATGAAACGTTATTATGTTTTTAACGACACGCGATGACGATAATTCTGTAATTTTTGAAAAAATGTATAACCGTATCAATATTATCTCAGATAACTTATTGGATTCCTTTTTCTCTCTAATAATTGTCTATAGATTATTTAAGAAAATTAAATTATCGTTAGAATATTCATACCTAAACCTCTCGCTCTGCAAATAGAAATCAATCTCTCCACCTGACAATGGAATACGTTCCGCGCTATCAGATTTCATCAGAATTAGAACAAAAAATGTCGACCATCAAAGATCACAAATTATCTACAAAAATTCGCTCCCCCTTTATCGCTTAAACTAAATATCCCACCGTATGTTTGCATCCAAGATGAAATCCATCAGACGAGAACACGACCAACGAAAGTTTCGTCGATCACGTTTTTCGGCGCGCGCAGTGGCGACAGATCGTTCACACGGCCCTGTGTTGTTTGTTGTTCGCAGTCGAAGGAATCCTCGTCGGTGCTCAGCTGCGACATATCCGCGGACGACAGGTACATCGTGACAGGCTCCGGCGATAAGAAGGCGACCGTCTACGAGGTGATGTACTGAACGCGGCCGTCGCCGCGACCGGAAGACGGAAGACTGACTCGCTCGAGATGGCTCTCCGCAGCGTGGGTGTACATAGTTCTTATACAACATTATGAGAGACGTTTGTTGCCGTTGTTCTTGTTATTGTTGTTGTTGTTACTCTTGGCGAGGCAATGATCGACGCGAGCGAACGAGCCGAACGAACCCGGAAGCGTTTTCACTGTTGCGTTTCAAACCGGTGATAAACGCCGAGCGAACGCGTCGCCGCGGCCGGGGCGTTAGTCGGAAAACCGCGCGACGCGAGAAATCGTCGAACACGCTCGGTCGAATAAATCGTTTGTTAATTCGACGTTGAGCAACAACCGGCGACCGGCGACGAAGTGGGGGAATCCGTTCTCTTTCCTGTCCGAATTGATCTCTTAATATGCCGGGACCGATCGAGTTTTTCCCCCCCCCCCCCCAAGATGAAATATTTTTTTTCTCGCCGGCAGTCTGGGAAATCTGTTTCGTTCCGCTCGTTGCCCGCATAAATTTCCTCTCGGCGGCGAGACCGCGTGTTAATTAGAATAAACGCTGGCATTCGTAATCGCGTATCCCCCTCCACCCCGCCCCTCGAATCCCCACCTCCCCCTCCCCTCCCCTCAGGCCCCACAAACCCTTGTGTACATTTTGTATATACGTATACATATTATATGTATATATAAATATTATATTTCAGTCTTTAAGCATACCGTCATATTTTTCTACGTCCCCTAAAAGTGAGACGAGAGGCGAGCTAATGAAATGAATCGTGTAAATATTGTCAGGCTTAGAAGATATAAGAGAATCGAGGCGAGAGAAGATTAAATAAAAAGTGATACTCGAGATTAAGCAGCGGTGTTGATTCGTTCTACTATCCGGAACCTACGTCCTAATTGCGTGTAACTCAATGACTTTCTACGGCGAGAGTCTCCTTTCGTTCAGGTGAAAGAGGACCAGCCACGACAAAGGTAAGAATATTTATTTATTCTAGTTTATTATATTAACACTAGATTTCCGGAATCCGTCAAAATGACGGGTCACTGATTTGTTAACGTACTATTATTCAGATTTTAAAGATACATTTATTGCTTATTTATCGATTATATTTACTATAATTATTTATATTTATTTATTTATCGATTACATTAACGATTAGAATAGATCGTTACTTTCATAAACAAATATGAAACGGTTGCTTTTATTACTACGTAAACCTAGTGTTAAACAATATATATCTGTAAATATATCAAGAAAATATTATATTGATACAGTTAATGGAACGATGGTTAAAGATGGAGTTTCTGGTTTTATAATCATAAAATTGAGAAACTCGTTTTCACATTTAAAAAATCGTGAAAGGAATACTAAATGAAATAAAAGTGTTCAACTTATATTTTGCGGTTTTATATAGAAGTTTGCGGTTTTATATTTTTATTTAGCTTTGTCTAAGACAACTTGTCTTGTTCAATTTTCGCGGCAAAAATATTTATTAAAATGAAAAAGTAGATGCAAATATAATCAACTTGAGAAATTTCAAATGAAGCATCAAAAACGCAAGATAAAATATTATTAAAATAAGAAGTGATAAAAACTGTATTTCTTCATTTAATATTGATATCAAAAATATCGGAAATAATACAACTGTATTCGAAAATTATTTTAAAGACTTCTCAGGTATAATCAGATTTCCTGTACTCTAAATTTAAAATTCTTTTCGATACGACTAAATACCAAATTTTACTTAAAACTTCTACCGTCCAAGCAAATCCAAATTTACCAAAAATAAATACACTTTTAACAAACGATTACGTCGCCGACACACGCGGCTGACAAGTCGGTGGACGCGTCAAATAGAATAATTATTTTCTACAAAGCGTCGGCCACGGGACCGCGATTAAACGCGTTGGCAGGCGATCCGAAAAAGTTCCGCGAGCGCAAAGGGTTGAACGCGCGGCGTCACAGCGTGTAATACAGTATCCCGGTCGAAAAGACGAAGCGCGCGCGCGGCCGGACGGGTAGTTCAGCTGTGCTCGTCGACGTGGAAAAAAAAAAAAGGAGACCGCGGGCAAATATTATCCCGCCGCTGTAGTAACATAAAAACCGATGAACAGCGGTGAGCATTTCGCGCCGCAGAAATTCGAACGCGGTGACCGCCGCGGCCCGTCACCAAAACTATAAAACAAGGGCGTCACCCCATCCGCGTTAGCTGCCGGCGTCCCATAAACGTGTCAGCGTTCCGAGCGACGGAGCGACGCGAGCCCGCGCCCGGCCGTCAGTGGGAAAAAGATACGGGGGGAGAGGGAGGGAGGGTCGACAATATTTAGTCCCGGGCGCTAGGGGGATCGTGTCACGAAAATCACGACACCGTTCCGACAATAAAAAAAAAAAAAAAAACCGCGGACTACGTGTCGGACGCCGCGCGCGACGCATGCGATTCCCACCGGAAACAAATTGCGGCGAACGCGATGACGGCGGTGTCGTGCAAATGCCGGTGTACCCGAAACAGCTTACCAGCGGGAACAGGTGAAAAAAAGTGGCGAGACCGAGAGTCGCACGAAACTGGGCGTCCCCGGCGCCTTAAACTTTCAGGCCAATATTTAACCTACGACACGCGTTGGCCGGGTGGAGCGTCGACCAGAAAAATTCCACCAAATCGAATTCATTTATTTGACGCCGGTGCACCGCCGGCGGTTAATTTCGCTCGACGCTTTGTGCTTCGACACTGGGAATTTTCTATTTTATTTTGAGGCCGTCCATTTCTGCGCGCAGTCCTCTAAGTGCGATTTTGAAGTTCCATACTGATTCAACCCTTTGCTGTACTATTTTCTTTACAATTAATATTAGAATTTTCTTCGGTCGCAATAATTTCTTGAAAGAAAAAGATACTCTATATTTATTTTGTATATCTACTTCAATGTTTAAATATTGGTAAAGAAGGGAATAAAATTTGATTTCGATCTTTTTAGACTTTTTAGAGAAAGAATAGCGAAGATTTAAGAGGATTTTAAGAATACCGTCACACTAGTTATACTTCATCAGAATTATCGAAGAAGGATCACATTTTCATCTAACTTTTCCTCCATAGAGTCCGATAAGGAACATCCTATTACACATTAAATACATATTTCTTTTTATAGAAATTGTAAATTCGTTGTTAATATATATCCAAAGAGTTTCATGTTGCAGTAATTATTTTTAACTTATAGAAAAATGTCTGACTATGCAGCGTTAATTTCTTTTCATATACTCAATAAAGTATACTGTACAGTGCATGCTAAGAGCAGGTTGTGAACATGTGCCTTGTAGATTATCTTTTCCTCGTCTTGAAGTATTCTTTGACAGTATACTCGTTATTAAATAAACAAAAGTTGTCTTTCCATGACATTATAGTGACTTCATAAAAATCATATATTCGATAGATGTATGATTTTTCGATAGATATACGACTTTTACGATATATATCGCGATATATCACAACAAATATCTATCAGAATATAATAAACAGGCATACATATCCTTCAAACAAATAATCTACAGACAAAAGACAAAGCGCGCGTTTCCGGAGACCCACGCGTCCCGGAAAAGAAAGAAAATTCCAATTGGAAAGTGCCATTCCAAGAAACAAAAGCAACGCGGCCGAGTGTTTTCGCGCGGCGTTTGACAAAAACCGTCCTCGCCGCGGGAAGCAATTAAAATTTACAGGGATTCGTCGAAACATAAATTCGAAGCCGGCCGCATAAAACTCCGAAGACGTTAACGTCGAAGCCGCGGCGGCCGGGCGCGAGCGACCGGCAAAAAAGCCCGGCCGCGAATTAGCAAAATGCTAAATATCAGTTCTTCGGGGGCGGGGCAATTACGGCTCGCGCAAAACGGAAGCATAACTCGCGCGGACACCGTCTTTTTACACCTGTTCACCGGTGCGCCGGAGAACCGCCCCGCGTACATCCGTGAGCCGGATGAATCCGTGCGGACCTAGGCCCCGTGCGAATCGCACCACCCGGTACGTAATTAGCGATGCAATCCACGCTTGCGGAGCGCATATTCAATGGAAGGTTCATCGGCGTAATGTTATTATAATAGTGGCGCGTTTTGCATATGTGACTGGGTAGCGCGGGTGCAAAGTGGTGGGTGGGTGGACGATGGGGGTTTATAGAGGCGGAGAAGGTGGGGGAGGATGGTGGAGGAGAGAGAGAGAGAGAGAGAGAGAGGACGGCGGAGGCCGCGGGGGAGAGGGTGGACGAGTGGACATCGGCGTGGCAGGAGGCGGACAGAGAACCCGGGCCGCTCTCGTGCTGGGAGAAGACGAACGCTGCGGTAGAGGAAGGGGGCCGCGGAAGCGCGCAGGGGGTGTGCGCCGGACGATTTTACACGGGGCTTCGCCGCACGCCGCGCGTATTTGCATGGTAATGATATGCGACGCGGCAGGCCCGGTGGAACGGGGCGGGCGGCGCTGGTAAAACGAACGGGCCGGGGGAATTGGCCCGAGGGGGGTGGCCAGCGGAACGCCGACGGTATTTCACGCACAAGTTTTGAATGTCGCGGCTAAATGCATCGGTTATTACTGGTTAATTCAGTCGGCGGAAAAGCGAACAGCCGGTTCCGCGGCTTTATTTATCTTAGCGCACCTGTTTGCCGCGCCGAGGTTTTATTCGGACCAGCGCGAGCCTTCCGTCGGAACGACAAATGGAACGACGGCGGAGCCTTTCGCGGCGAACGCGCGCTCGATGAACTTTAACCCTTTCGCTCCGTGGGGCGTATGTATACATCCCTCGACGAATGACCATTTATATAAGTACTTGTATATCATACCATATTATATACTTTTATTCCATACTTTACATAAGATACTTTTGTTAATTAACAAACGGTTGACTAGAATATTTAGAAAAATAAATTATAATTATAAATTTTCGTATTTTAGAAAGTAAAATGATATTACTAAATATAATAAATATCATCAACAAGTCATTTTATAGGGAATTAAGTTTGAAAGTTAAAATTAGTAACAATATACTACAGAATGTTTCAAAATTGTTGTTTCCGTGAATTGAGGGCTTTCTGAAGTCATTTGAAGTAACTTCTTCCTTAGTGCAATTGCAATCCGCGGCTTCGTTTACGAGTTATTAATGAAAAGCAGTGACCAATGAGGGGCGAGATCAGCTGGCGCGCAGCGAGCGAGCCAATGAGCGGGAGTGGGCTGCAACCACTCGACTCGCCTGCCTAGCGTCAGCATTTCTCGCCTCTTATTGGTCAGAATATTTTGTTAACCCTTTGCACTCGGTGCAATTTTAACTGTAACATTTCTGACATGCAGCATTTCCATTTTATATGGCAAAGTATATTGTGTGTAATTGAAATTGAATCTTGTCATTGATGCAAGAACAGTTACCCGTTTAATAATTTTATAAATATAAATTTTCGTAAAAAAATATTATTTTGGAACGCGATGTAACAATTGCAGTGGTGCCTCAGAGTCGCCACTCGAGTACAAAGGATTAATAACTCGTAAACGACAGTCGATCGTGACTTCAATCAGGTGATAATTAATAAACTTATAAAAACTTATTACAAGACTGTGTTACGTAACCTCGAAGCACTATAAACGAATTGAAGAACAGAAACGCAACGGAACGATTTCATCACGCAAAGAGCGATACAAAATTAGTAGAACGCCTCCGTGTGGTTACATCGAAGCGCGCGTGTCGTTCCGAAACCGTTACACCAGAGATCCCATTTAATCCGCCCAAATAAGTAACATTTATAACGAAAGTTACGAGTCGTAAAAGACGAGGAACGGGCCTCGGGACCCATTCAAAGTTGAGTCATCAAACCGGACGTCTCCGTCGAAGGAATCGCGTCAGCGGCGTTCCTACGAGCTACCGACAAAGGTCGAATAATTTCAGGCAATTAGTTGTCCGTTTCGAAAAAAAAAAAAAAACGAATCACCATAGTCGATTGTTTACGACGTTTCGGTGACACCGACGGACGAATCGGTTCGGAAAAATGTCGGGGAACTGGCCGGAGCCGCGCGGTGCTACTTAAAACCGCAAAAAGTGATCGATTTTTGTTAACCAGTCGCAGCAGGGAGTCTCCGCAACGCCGCGCCGAGACATGTCCTTGCTCGGTGATCAGCGCCGTCGGTCAGCTGGTTCTTTGCGTCATCGCTTTAATCGTTTACACCGGCGTAGTTTGTTCTGCGGTAAGAGGATTAACGAGCGGAGTCTCTCCGCGTCCGGTTCGATCGGCGAACGCGGCGCAACGACTTAATCGGGCCGGGGCGGGCCGGTCCGGCCCGCGATCCGATCCGATCCGATCCGGGTCGGGTCGGGCCCGGCGAACGGCGAACGGCGGCCCTGCCTCTCCTTCGCGGCCGGTAGCGTTTTATTTCATTAGGAGCAACGTTTTCCGCGCGAGGCTCGCGCGTTCCGTCCGCGAGCCGACCGTGTCGGCGCGGGGCGCACCCCCCTCCGTCCCCCGTTTTCCATCGTCGCCGCGAGCGGATGCGGCGAGCCGTGTTTGATCGATCGTGATCAAGCCCTGACACCGTGTAATTTCCATTTCGCGCGTAAAAATACGTAACGGCGTAATAAGCGAAGCGTAGCGCTATCATTCGGGATCGTTAGCGGGGAGACGGTAACTTGAACTT
Organism: Augochlora pura; assembly: GCF_028453695.1. Lineage (NCBI taxonomy): Eukaryota > Metazoa > Arthropoda > Insecta > Hymenoptera > Halictidae > Augochlora > Augochlora pura. The sequence goes on along the minus strand of NC_135773.1, from coordinate 5,315,160 downwards.
TCCGTTCCGCGAGCCTATTACGCCGCCGCGCGGCCGATGTCCAATTTCGCGGAGAGCCGTGTACCTTTTACGGGCCGTGTACCGTGTCGTATGTTGGTCACGCGTTCCATCGTTCGTGCCCTCCTCGCTCCTCGCTCCTCGCTCCTCGCTCCTCTCCCCTCGCCTCCCCGTCCTGTTCCTCGCGCTTTCTATCACCGTTCCCGACAAGCTATCCAACCGTGTAACGAAACACGGACGCGTGAGTTGCAACCGTTTCGGATATTTTCAGAGACTCCGCGCGCGACGAATCGGGACCCGTTCGAGGCCTGCCCCGGCTACTACCTGGAACTCATTTATGAAGGGTAACCGAGAAAACGAGCTTCTGCCCCGCGACGCTGCGTTACCGTCGACGCGATACCTCGTTGGGTGTTACTCTTGCGGGACGGTGCAGTTACAACACGCGGGGCTGGCTCGCGTTTCCGACAAACGTCTCCGCGGCAATTCGTCACAAGACGGTAGATTTTTGTGTAAAGCAAAACGCCTTTTTCTCTTTAATTGGTTTAACATTTCGCGCTCGAGTAGACTCACGAATAATAATTATAATAATTTCTGATAAAATTCGTCGACTGCTTACAGACTTTAAGAATTATGTACCTTTTTTTACTATGGATTTATGTTACCAATAGAGTTATGATATAACAACGTAAGATGATACAGAAATACTCTCAAAATCCTCTAATAACGTCATTGCAGTTTCGCCTTCGATCCAGCGAATCTCGTCGAAAATATATTAAATCTATCAATTGCTAATTGGGACGGTCTTCTTAATTCTTTAAAATGCCACAAAGTGATCACTCTGAATGTCTGAACACCGCTGTGGAAGTTTTACTCGGCGGTCCTCATTTATTAAAGTGTTATTAATAAGGAAAGTGGCAGCCGTGGATTCATCTTACCCGATTTGAATAACTAATACTTCCGAGAATTAATCCGATAGCTTCGGTGGATATTCTTAAAACGCGTGTGCGCGAGCGCACAGAATTGAACTCGATATTACCTGCTATACCTGCCCATTTGTTTCAATACAATTTTCCCAACGCGAGTTTAATTCATAGATGTCTGTTTTTAAGAAATTCTGATTTTTCGGATCAATAAACTATAATACGGAATTTTTCAGACTGTCCCCATTTAGATACAGTTTAGCCTATAAAACTATGCATACGTCGTACAAAAACAATTGCGAAATTAAACGAAGCAAAATATAAAATTTTATAAAATACAGATCTCTTTCGCCAACCGACCAGAATTTGTTTAAGACAGGCATTTCTGTATTGAAATTTCGTTGAGAAAAAGGTGTAACAAAGCAAACGGGGTATATTTTCATTAAATCAACAACTTCTGATGAAAGATATACAGTTTCATATATTCACTTACCTAATATTTATTGCGTTTGTCTACATTTACTGAAATGGTTAAATACCAATGAGGACAGAATTTTTTTAAGAAAACGGAAAAACATTTCCACTTAACATGATATTAGTAGAAACCTGTATGACGAGCCAGACTCGTGAAAATACGGCAAAGGGGTTTAAAATTTTACGCGAACGCGAACCGTCCGTAGTATCGCGCAACTCGAGATAATGGACGAGTCGCATCGGCGAAATCGCCGCGGAACGCTCTATAATTTCAAATCCGTCGGAACAAGCGAGCTGTACGGAGGTGCGCGCGCGGCACGGGGTCCTTGTCGGGCCTTATCTCTTCGCCAACGAGCACCCTCGGGGTAGTTCAGTTTTACGAGTAGCCTGCGAACGACTGTCCGTCGAAGATCCTAATTCGTCGGTGGCCGCCGCGTTCGCCGGGGCCCCGCGCGCGGGGAACATCGATTAGCCCGACGAGAGGCTGCGTGCAGCACTCTACTTATGCTTTCGTCGCGGCGGGAAAAACGATGCTTCGAATGCCGGTCGATTTTTATCGGGGGCCTCTGGTACAGAGAGACCACCCAGGCGTTGATACGCGCGGGCCGACACGCACGTACCCCGCCGTACACGCGTCCGCGCGCTGCGAGTTGCGAGGCATAGAGGCAGCGTGTGCTGGCAGTCGGAGGCAGAGGTAGGCATAGAGAGAGAGATAGAGAGAGAGAGAGATAGAGGCAGGCAGGCAGGCAGGCGGTCAGGCACCCACACTCAAAGCGCTAATTTTCTCTCTGTCCGTCGGCGACCCTAGGTACGCGCGGCGCGGCGCGGCACGGTGCTCACACAAACGTGGCAAATTAACAGGCACGCAAATGAGCGAGTTCACGCGCTCGCTTTCGTGTTGCCCCGCGCCTCTCTCGTCACAATTGGACACTAATAAACGCGGCAACGTGCCTCCCTCCCTTCCGACCCATCCCTGCATCCCTTATCCCGCTACTATTCTCCGCCATCCAGTCATGTTACTCTGTACGCGTCTCTGTCCGACTCCGGCAGCCTCTCTGCCTAGCTAGCATTCCGCTCTATTATTTTCGTCTCGCTCTTGCTCGGTGTCTCGCCGATAACTCCGACTCTTTCTTTCTTTCTCTATTCATACGTGGTGGTTTCGAGATTATCCCCAGCCTCTCTCTCTCTCTATCTCTCTATCTCCCTCTCTATACATATACCTCTGGTCGCCTCATTTGTCCTTGACATCCTCAGGCACGCCACTTCGCGCGGTTCTTCGCGAGGTCATTGTTAGTGCCCTGTTGCCACCGGCGAGTGATAAAGCAGCGGATGTTTCGACGCGCGTGGAAAAAGGCCTCTTGTCGCCCGTGACTCTGCGCTTTAACCTTCCCACGGATTTCGGGTTTGCTCCTTTGTCCGGACGAGATGTAGTCCTCCTGTCTCGTCTGGGAATGTTATTACCAGCCTCGCGGATTTTTACGCGAGTTCAAAATAAATGGCGCGTTGTTCTCTCTTCCTCGGGGAACTAGGATAGCCTGAATATAATACATTAGCACTTTTAAATTGTTTTAATTTTGTTCCTATTTGTAATTGCGACTATCTAATTTTCGCATGAATTAACCCTTGCAGTCGGGGCCATTTTAATTGGAAATCCAAAATATTTCTTCAGACTTACAGTGTTTCCATTTTAAATAACCTGGAGCATTATATACATTGTAAAATTGAATTTTGTGACTTATGTAACAGATAATAGCTCTTAACAATTTTTTAAATATTAGTAGATTTGATAAAGATTATTTTAAAACGCGGCATGATCATTTTTAGAGGCGCCTGAGAGTCGCCATTCGACCGCGAAGGGTTAATAGAATCCTCAGCCTACTTATTATTAAATATTATTACTATTAACTACATACTTGCCAATTAGAATTTACTCGATGCATTAAATCCATTAAAATTTTCTAAAATAATACATTAGTAATAGAATCCAGTATTAAATAAAAATTAAGAGGACTTTAAATAAATTTTAAGTAACAACTTAAAGCAATGTAAATTTTTTAGTTTTATATCATATTTCCCATTGTCAGTCGCCGGCGACTGACGCGGCCTGTACAGAGTGTTCAGTGTCAGTCACCGATGACTGACGCGGCACTCAACGTGTTAAACTTCAAATCATTGTAACAAAATTTGTAACAAAAGTGAATTGGCAAAACAATAAAAACGTCTATGAACAAATGATACGACACTGCTCGATTATTTTCAATTTTTCAATTTTCTCCTTTTTATTGCACCTGGATAGAAAATTCTTATATTGCGCAAAAGATCTGCTGCGTGAACAAACAAACAAAATATCTGCTGCGTCCGTACGTATTATCGATCGGGTGTCCGACTTTTGAAATCGTACTTTAAAAAATTAATAAACGTGTTGCCTCTTGGTACATAGAATATTTCCCCGTCATCGTGCATAAAACTGTGTACGCGAACCTACAATTTAGGAAATTGACGGGAGCGTCTTGGCAAAGGGGGCTCGTTCTCCGGTTACATCTCCATTCCACGAGAAAATGGTCTTCCACTTAGTTTGATTTCTTAAACACTCCAATTCGCGATTGCGACGCGATACGCCGCGAAACTAGATATTCCGAGTGAAATTATATTTCCGGGAACGACCGGCCGATAGATTAACATTTCCTGCGGATAATCCGGAACGAGCCGGTACGTGCGAATTCGTCGAGACGCGGCGAGATAGGCGATATAGGCGAGCTAGGGGCAGTTGTTCAAATTTGTTGGAGCGTTCACCGAAATGCACGGAACACGTACACGAGGAAAGGTATTTCTTGCTAGTTATTGCACCTCAAGCATCGCCATTAGCGCTAAAGGGTCTACGAAGGAACGGGTCAGTCGTTCCAGGCCAGTCTACTGAGATAGTCGCAGCTGGTTTATAGTATTTCCATTTTATATAACAGAGTGTATTTTATGCAAATATAAGCGATTCATGTCATTCGTAATACCGTAACGTAACCTTAACAATTTTTTAAATAAATACTTTGTTAGTATAGAGATGATATTGCAACGCGATAGAACAATTTTATGGTGCTTCAGAGTCACCATTCGAGTGCAAAGAGTTAATATATAAAGTATTATTTGATGTTCCAACCTGGTCACCCCAATAAAATTCATGCGTGCGTACGTGTAATTTAATGAAACTGGAACGACACGACATCGAATTCCTCTTTTCATCGAAAGTAGAGTAAATCGGAACGGATGCCGACGAGCAGTCAGGACAGACGGTTCTTACACTTCGCGAAACTAAGGAAATGGGCTGTTCTTTTTCTACGACGAGACGATCCTGCGTGCAACACCTTGCCCGCAACTTTCCATTCGCACCGAATCGAAAGAGACGTCGTTAGGACTTCCTAGCGCGTTCGCATTAAACGAAAGCGAAACAGCTTCGAACCGGCGCGACTCGCCGGAACGGCGGCGATTACGGTCGATAAAGGTTTTCGTTGAATTCTTTCCACGTCGGCCGCTTCGATCGATCGATCGCGCGGTGGAAATCGTTCCTGGAAATCGTTGTAAGCCGACGTCGCGGTGACATGTAATCTTACAGCGGCGACCGGTGAAAGCCCGGTCGCCGGAGATCCACGGTGATTTGCATGTATCGGACGAATGCGGAATTATCGGCAGTTCCTTTCGTGGCCTTTGGAAAAAAAAAGGCCCGATCTCTCTCCCCGTGATGCGATCGCCGAGTGGCTTCCCCGTTAAAATCAGAAACGAGTTTCTACCGTGCGCGGACGCCGGGAGCCGGCTTTTCGGAAATTGATTTCCGCCTGCCGCAGAGTTTAAAGGGTGGAAAACATGTGGAAGCGTGAATCCTCTTTGAATGATTTTACATAATTACGCGGAACGGAGGAAACGCGCCGAAGGAAGGAAGCGACGCAAGTCCGCGATGCTATCTGCCGCGGGTTCATAGTACGTTTTCTGATCGGTTCCCTTGACTAATTAATTCCGCGATAAGCGGCTGGGGACAGGCTCCAAGAACGGTCTTTCATTAACAGTCGGAGAACGGTGCTGAGTCACATCTGACCCAAGCTAAGTTATGGTAGAAAATCTACTGCAAAGTTTGCTCGTTTTTGTCAATTTAATACCTTGGA